>NC_072839.1:17411906-17574406 GCF_027744805.1 Dunckerocampus dactyliophorus | reverse complement strand
GAGATTAATCTGAGTACCATTTATAAAACTGATGCTAACTGAAGACATGTACATCCAATTAATCCATTCCAGAAAGCCACAAATGTTAACACAAAACACCTTTTTATACTTTTACACTTATAATTTGACATGCAGAAAACAATTCTGAATGTATATTAATGATGAATGGAAGGGATAAATGTGAATTTAAGTTTACTTTTACTTTCATTGAAGATGTGATTGTTGACAGGAAGGTGGCGGTGGTTGATCTCGCTGCCACATGGTGTCTTTGGCAACAATTATGTCTTCATGTCTGTTAACATTTTGGAGAGTCAACCACTGATGGCATCATAGACGGGCGACATGGCTTAGCTGATGCTAACCGAGGTTCCACTGTCATCCATATTAGCCTGTATAATACTGAAATAGTATTTGGATGAGCAGGAAATGTGTGAATTAATTACAAATGTAGATGGAAAAAAAGAGCAGAATCTGGTATTGGCCTTTGTTAGTCAACTACACTGCTCAAAAATGATTAGGTTAACACTAAAATAACACACCCTAGATTTGAGTGAATGAAATGTTCTTATCAAATGATTTGTTCTTTGCATAGTTCAATGTGCTCACAACAAAATCACACAAAAATGGCTTTCTTTTTTTGAGCAGTATATATTTAACTGCTCAGCATATCTTGTCCTGCAATGGATTGCTTTTAGCGTGTGATCAACACAAATATGAAAACACAATATGAAAACATTGATTTTTATGTATGCTGCCCTTGATGGAACACGTTTAGACACCCCACTTTGAAGCCTTTATATTAACCGATTGCTCTCTAGTAGAATAACGTGTGTTACAGAGTCAATAACGATGCGTGTGTGCGTGCGTGTGTGTGTGTGTGGGCGTTGGTACATTAGACAAGGCAGAATGGGAGCGTGGACTTCAACGCCTGCTGCTCCTACAGTTGAAGCTGAGGCAATGATGAGCACCCGTCTTCAAGGCTTTCCTATGCACAAAGAGGATCAGTCAGTTAAAGGTGATATTGCATAATAATATGTAACAGTACTATGTACATGTATCTGTGTTGAACCATTCCATCAGTGCTCTTGATCTGGACGCACTGAATCACATAATATGCAATTTTAGATTTATTTCATCAACTTGTGGCAATGTGGATCCGCACTCGACTGCTCTGCCTTAGGCTGCATTGCCGATCACAGATTCAGTAAAAACTGCTGCAGTGCCCCCCGCATTCATACCAAAGCTGCTGAGATAGCTGCGTAGAAGTGTGTGTTGGTTTGCATGCTTTCATGCAGCTCTTTTTTTTTGTGTGTGTGTAGTCAGGGGTTTGTGAGCATGCCGTGTTTAAAATCTATCAAGTATGACCCTCATAGCAAGCGTCATGGTGGTGGGGAGTGCTGTGTTTTTTCTATCAAGTATGGTATGTTTTCATGTCAGGGGGTGGGTGTGTTTAGATGTTTTCTATGAAATCCACCATGGGGGGTGTGATGATACGCTACTGTCTTGGCTTGATAATGCCTTGCCTGAGTCTTTCAAATGATGGATTATGTTCCATATATTTGGTGAGAATGACTGCAGTGGTACTATTCATACACAAAACAAACCAATAAACAATGTGTCATTTGTGTTTGCTTTTTCCCAGCAGTGTCTCCCCCACCACAATGTCCCCTGCATCAAGCCCAGCCTGCTGGAGGTAAAACTAAACACACAGTGATTCATAAAGTGTAGGGCGGGGTCAAAGTTGAATAGATGTTGATTCATGTACGAGGCGGGGGGGTCCAAGGTGAGTAATGTTGAACGAATAAACAAGGTGCTCAATGCTTGCGGTGTACAATGGGTTAGGTGTGATGAGTGAACTTGTTGTGAATGTGGTCTGCTTGTAGTGTCTCCGCCTGCAGAGTGTCCCATGCACGGAGCAGAAGCGGGTCCAGTTCACCAGGACCGGGCCTATGAGTTTGTTTCATGCCCCATGAAAGCTGCGGCAGGCTTGAATAGTGACGTGGACCCAACAAATATGGTACATGGAATATTTTCTACTTCATGTTGGGGGAGTGGCAAGCCAGCACTCATTTAATCTTTTTTAATGAAGTAAAAGCACGAACAATGTCACGTATCACGCGAGCGCATGCAACTTACATTGTCCTTGTGTGCCCAGATGCCCCCCCCTAACCAAACACCTGCTCCAGACCAGCCTTTCAAGTTGTCTGTGTCTCGAGAAGAATCTTCCATTCCGCGCCACGGCACAGACAAGAACTGGGTGTACCCGTCTGAGCAGATGTTCTGGAATGCCATGCTGCGAAAAGGGTTAGCCTATCAAGCACACAGATGTTCATTCTTGAATAAAAACGCTAATAATAATCATGAATAGTTGTAGATTTGGAGATGCATCTTTGAAAAAAGTATCTGATGCAGAAATGATGCTAATGATTAGCATGTTGAAGCAAGTTTGAAATGAGCTTACACTGTGATCACTTGCCAGCTGGCGCTGGCGTGAGGATGACCTTGCTTCAGGGGACATGAACAACATCATCAAGATCCACAACAAGAACAATGAGCAGGCCTGGCAGGAGATCTTGAAGTGGGAGGCCCTCCACGCTGGGTGATGCACAAACCAAGAGCAACACAATTCTCTCAATATCCATCTGTGCTATCTACTGTATAAATCAATGTCAGATCTTTTCATACCGCTGAATATTCTTACAGTGAATGTCCATGCGGTCCAGCCTTGAAGAGGTTTGGAGGTAAAGCCAAGGAATACTCCCCACGGGCTCGCTTCCGCCACTGGATGGGGTAGGTTCATTCCCGCTGCAGGGGTATGATGTAATGGTAGATTGGTTGGTGCTGCAGTGGTGTACATACTGTATGTACAGTATAGTATATACAGTATGTACCTATTTGTATAAACACTGTCATATGTGCTTTCTACTGTATGTGTTGGCAATGGCGTAGAATGCATTGGATTTGTTGTTATTGTCTTGTCAGGAGTGCAGCTCTCTATTTGCTTGTGATAGTGTAACTCTGTGTTTTTCTTCGGAGTGCAGCATTTTAACTTCCCTTTTTCTCTTGGTAGCTATGAGCTACCGTTTGACCGCCATGACTGGATCATCGACCGCTGTGGGAAGGAGGTACGCTACGTCATCGACTACTATGATGGAGAGGTGGACAAAGACACATACCAGTTCTCCATCCTGGATGTACGCCCAGCCTTGGACTCTTTAGATGCTGTGTGGGATCGTATGAAAGTGGCCTGGTGGCGCTGGACCTCCTAAAAATCTCACGCATGATCTGCATGCAAAGGTTTTTAGCTCTTTGCAAGATGTGGAAAAGGCAAAGCATAGTGTCTTGTAAGAAACTACAACCCATCATGTCATTTCTACTTTCTACGTATGTTCTTAGCTATAAGTCACTCCACAGCGGATGTCAAATCTCTGGAACAATATCACAGTTTTCTGCCTTTAGCCGCCTGTTAGCATGGAACCAGAACCAGAAGTCATTGTCACCCGTCTACGATGTCATCAGCACTTGGCAGTGCAGTTTTTTTGCTAACTACTACAGTTATGCCACAAGTCAATTCAAGAAATAACTCCTACCTTTACTGTACATCAATGCATTTGTCATCAGCACCTAAACTACATACAGTATATTCAATTCTCACCACCATCCGTACTGTACGAATACGTGTATGTACTTCCAATAGTTTTCTAAATGTAAACGTACAACAGTTCTGTGTTTATCTTTGGGTGTCTGCAATGGGAACGTGGAATTGGTGAGGGTATGTTTGTGTTTGGAAGAGAGAAATGCAGCTAACCGAGGTTCCAGTGTATATGTCCCAAACCATGAGCGCCCTCTAGTGGCTGTCAACGGCAATGTTCACCCCTTGCTGGATGACAGTCAGCACGAACGGACATTTCAAACCATGTACAGTACCGATATTGTCATGTATACGGTAGGTCACACCTGACTTTGGAAGTCACTGGACCAGCCAAAGTCAGAAAAAGTGGGACTTATTGTCCAGAAAAGACATTATTATTATATAATATTATTACTATTATTGTTAAACAGTTTCTGCAAGCAGCTCATTTCATGTCAACACACTTGATGTTGTGAATATGTACTGCATTGTGTGCCTGCCGATGACTTGTTGAAAGAATAAATAAGCTTGTCTGTGCTCACTGAAAGGACTTCCATCACCTGCTGCTGAATAAATATAAGAATAGCTAGGCCTTAATGAGTATATATCATCAATAAATCATTTCATATGTCCCATTCATATTAGCATCTTTGAGAGGAAATCAGCTGCACAAATGCAGTATGGGTGAAAGAGCAGAAGAGTTGCTGTTGTGTAAGCATTACACAATATCAATCATTACTAATAAACTTACTGATACCATATGCAAGGCCTGCTCTTACTTTGAAAGTACTCTTCAAGTATCACAAGTTCATGTCAAGTAATACATACTAGTGTAGTAGTCGTTTATATTTGTATACGACTTTTACATTGACGTAAAGCCCAGCAGGTACCGTACACATGTTTATAGTACTCATACACGTTTTAGTATTTCTCAATTCATGTAACGTCCAAGATGCACCATACAGTACTACAGTATTTGGACAGTACTTGTCCTAAACAAGAAGACTTGGCAGCACAAACATGCAGAAGATAGGAGACATGAGAAGATAAGGAGTGAAAGCACACTTCATCCTTCAGCTTGATGGGTGCAGTTTGGAAGGGGAACACCAGAGGGCAGTGTTTCACCAACATTTACCTTTATACACACACACACACACACACACACACACACACACACGACATGTACAGTAGTCAGGATGCAGTATTGGTGTTCAGCGAGGGCCAGCAAAGCTTTTTCTGCTGGCCTAACATAAACATGATCTGCTCTTGAGCGCCATCTATTTCCAAAATTGTATGATTTGTTCCATGAAATGAAACGTTATCTTCATTTGGTAGCATCTTTCTTGGCTGCACTGCATCCAGTGCGTACATGTTTAGGTTTCATCATGACGATTGTGTAATTATATATAGTACTATTATTATTGTATATTACTTCAGATTAACCTCACAGGGCCAGCTAGCAGACCCACCGTAACATTGGCAGAATGTTTTTTTAAAATCTATTTTTGTATTGCTTTTGTCCTTATTTCTTGTTTGTACGGTGTCCTTGAGTGTCCAGAAAGGTGCTGATAAATAACATGAATTATTATTCATTCTTGTCCTCTGATTGGTTGATGCATGAAAGCCTATTATTGCCTAACATTCAAAGTGACCAGAGAGCTTGAACGCATCATCGCATGCAGTACTATTAAGCCGTAGCCTGGGACAGTCACGTGATAAGCACTCCTAAATGTTTCCTGTATTGGACATTTAGAGACGATTCCAAGCACATTGAAGTACTACACAGTGGAATACAGGAGAACATTCTGGAGCACTTAGAAAGTCTTCTAATGGATTATTAAAAGTCACTTGACACGTCTACTCCACTCAAAGTAAAATCTAAGTGCAGGAAAAGGAAATAAAAGGTATAAAAATTGTAAGAAATATTTTGACTAAGTTAGACCAGTTTGCTTTACTGAGCAAATGAAGTACTACAATGTGAAATATGTTTTTTGAAAGTACTGGCAGTACAATAGCATCGTGTGTGACATGTTTACGTGTACAAATGGATCACTTTCTCCATCTTTCACTGATCAGGAATGATGGGAAACAGCCGATAGACGTCTTAGAATCTAACTTCAGCCTCCAAACGTTTCTGAGGAGCCGCAGAAAAAGATTTCATGTCGGCTGAAGAGATTCCTCACGGCTCCTGACTCGCTCACGGGGATTTTCTTGGTGTCAACTGTCAAACACCCACGCCATGGAGGGAAAAACACACTCTAGCGGTTACCACATACAGTGGGTGGAGATTCTTCTTCATATAAATAAATATATATACGTAAAAACACACACTACCACATACAGTAGTATAAATATATGGAAATAAAGACTCACATATGGTACTAGCTGGTGTCATGAGTTAGAGTGCTGCTCTGCTGCCATCTTATGGTCTCTTGTTGCAGCGCACCTGCCCACCTTGGGGAGGAGCTCAGACACACCTGTTTTCAATCTTCGTTGGACTACTTTAGCTCTGCTTCCATGTTCAGTCATTGCCGGATTGTTTTCCCTTGTTCACCGGTTCCATGCTCATGTCCTGTCTTGTATGCCTTCCCACGTTTCTGGCCTCGGCCAGAAAGTTCCTGTCAGCCTTTTTGCTACAGTCTGTTTGTTGCTATTTTCAAGTTCTCGCTCCTGCGCAGTTTTTCCATTGCAGTGAAGTTTTTGTTACCATTCTCTGCTAGTTTTTCAGCAGCTACCTTAGTTAACATTTTTTTGTATTTTTCTGTTTCCCCTGCCGGTTAGTTGTGCAGCGCCTTTAGTTACTATAGTGTCATATTTTTTATTGGAATAAACCTTCGGAAACCTACACCGGTGTCTTCTCTGCATCTTGGAATCCGGTTACCGGCTGTGTGCCACCCCGTGACAGCTGGAGTACGGTCACAACAGTAGCCGGTGTTATGATGACAATATTAATATTATTATGATGTTATGATTGTTCTTGTTGTGAGCCAAATAATTGTAAAGTAATAAAAGCCTGTTGGTGCGTGTGTTACTAGTGACACCTAGTGGCCAGTCTAGTAATACTATAATACTACAGTTCATCAACGGCTTCAATTATTTGAATTTGACTTCATTTAGAACATTTTTATGCTTCAAAATGCTTCATTTAGGCCAAGAATACGCAACATTTGCTAAAATATGAATTGTTTTGGACTAATAATAATAATAATAATAATAATAATAAACCATAGTTTATTATTTACCACAAAACAGCGATCATTTATGAATTCTATTTTGACAGAGTGAGGGAGCCATGTTGGCACTATGGTAGAGTGAGGGATGACTATGTTTCATGATGTGGAATGTCGTGTCATATGTAAATATATCATAATCATATCGTATGATATGATAATCATATATCATATCATTATCATATCATTGCAATGTAAGCTGTATGCATGTTGCAAATCAAATGACGTATGTGTTGTCACATACTATGGCCAAGAAACTCTTTCTCACACCTCAAACCTCACCTGAGACAGGACTTGGATTCATAGGTAGGCCAATAGGGATAGGGTTAGGAGGGTTCGGGTTAGGAGGGATAGGGTTAGGAGGGTTAGGATTAGGAGGGTTGGGATGAGGAGGGATAGGGTTAGGATGAGGAGGGATAGGGTTAGGAGGGTTAGGATGAGGAGGGATAGGGTTAGGAGGTTTAGGAGGGTTGGGGTTAGGAAGGATAGGATGAGGAGGGATAGGGTTAGAAGGGTTGGGATGAGGAGGGATAGGGTTAGGAGGGTTAGGAGGGATAGGGTTAGGATGAGGAGGGATAGGGTTAGGAGGGTTGGGATGAGGAGGGATAGGGTTAGGAGTGATAGGGTTAGGAGGGTACGCTTGGCAGCACGGTGGAGCATGCGCTTAGCTTGTTTGCCACATAGCCAGTTGGTCTGGATTCCAGTCTTGGCTCGGACCTGGAGTTTGGAGTTTGTTGAGCATGTGCTGCCATTGGTTTACTCCGTGTTCCGTTAATTCCCTCCAATGAAGACAAGTCAATTCATGATCGTGGTCGTCTCTCCCACAAGTTGATGAATGACTGCCAATGCCAGCCAGTCTGGGTGGGGTGGGACCACCACCCTGGCCAGTGAGGCTTACTGGGAGATCGAGGAGGAGGTCAAGTTGTCAAAATTGCTGTCATTTAGAAATGGGATGGCACGTTGCTGTGAATGGAGATCACGATGGTTTTGTGCAGCTTGTACTTCTGAGATGTCCTGTTTCAAGGGAAGGCATTGAAAAATAATGATTGCCTTGATCTGGCTTCTCTCAAACAATCGTTGCCATACCACCACAGCACTTTCCACCCACTCTAATCAGCTCATTTCATCCTTGTCCATCCATCCTGCAGTCCATTTGAGAGCATTTATCCTGTCCAGGGAGCAGGACTACTGCCTGACGACCTGTTAGCAGTAAAACAATGAGGGGCTAAGTTGATTCCGGGTCAGTGCCAAAAGTGCCAAAGTGCGAAAGATTAAAGTCTATAATGGAAGATTGCAAATCCATTTGGTGGCACCATCTACGTTGCCTGTCTCTCGTCACAGAGACTGTAGACGAGTCGCAGATCGACAAAATGAGCACATGGTTTCCGTCTCATCTTTGGATCTCACCGCAACTCTTTAAAAGTGCACTTGCTGGCCCAATCACCAAACGACAGCAGAAAGCAGACGTTGGAAAAGTCACACAGGTGGCAGCTTACCGATGGCCTACAAAGTCATCCACATGCAGGCCACTTACACGTATGACCAAATATCGTACAAACTATGTTACTAAAGTACAGTAGACTCAGTCCAGGACCACGTGCACTTGGCAAAAAACACACATCACTGATACACTCAGGAAAGTTTCTGTATTTGAATTTTAGCTGAATATCATAACAAGTTGTACTTATATTAGTGTGGACAGCCACCAGAAGGCGCTCCAGGCTTGTGACAACAACAGTGATGTGGCATGAGATCGGGAGTTTGGTGAACTTGCTTAGCGCTAATTGCTTGTTATGTTGATGTAGCCTTTTCAGCCCCCCACGTTTGTTGTTGATGCTGTTGAGCTAAACATAGCGTACACCTATATGTAGCCTTATGTTGTGGACTTCAATAACTTGCCTTCCCACATGAAATGTCTCCTCTTGCTCTTGAGTTTTGCCAAATACATTTCTAAATCAACATGACTTGTAGTCCAGTGTGACTTGTATGCTTTTTTACTCTTCATGATGCATTCTCTACTTATGCAACTTCTAGTCATGAAAATCTGGTCATGACTTTCCGTAGGTTTTGTGCTTTGGCCCAATAACAAGAGACTCGTTGTGTTCTGGTTTGCAGTTTGAAACATCTGAAAGTGAAATGAGGCAGGATGCCTTCTTGTTCATCCCTAAGTGCGTCTGAAGCGTTTATCTCCGGGCAGCTAAGGGAAGCTAAGATAGTCAGACCTTGGCTGAGCACTGCAGCACAAATGTTGTCTTTTCAAGCTTGCTACCGTCATACTTTTATTTCAAGCATGCAAACAGGCTTTTGTGAAAGGACAAAAATCATGAATAGGTTGGCAGTACATGTCTCATCTAATTGATGGTACCGAGGACCCACCAAGGTTACAAAGCACATTCAAATTTGAAGTGGAGCTGCAGCTATCAGCCGCTACATCACAGTTATCAAGTGTTCATGCGTGTCACCATGAAATCACACACACACACACACACACACACACACACACACACACACACACACAGTGAGCGAGATCTAAAATGGAATATGATCATTCACGTGCCATTCAGCGATTGTCAGGCAGTAAAAGCCTCTGCTGTTCTGCCCACACATGACCTATAATTCTATAATTAGAGACAAGAAGCACGCCATGTTTACTGGCGTCCTTCAGGGTGCTACATCTCATTTTCTGGCAAAACTCTTGTGTGTTTTTCCATCAAGCATAAGAACGTCCATGAAAACAACAAGTGAGGATCATCGCACACAATGGATGCAAGCAAAGCAAAGCAGCTGAGACGAGTCAGCTTGTCACCAGGACACACAGGAGACAAGAGGATGTTGGACAGGAGGATGGAAAAGCGTTGGACGGTAATAAAGCAGCAACAGCAATACCAACACAGGAACATTAGAAGAGCATCAGTAGAAAAAGCACACACTTGCTCCATGATGGAGGTCTTTGTAATCATGTTGGCTGACAAGCTTATTGCTCCATCACTCTCCATGTCAAAGCTCATCCGTCTCACTCTGCTCATGCCTTTTCTTTTTTCTTCTCTTTCTATCTTGCCAAAGGCTCCGTCCCAGTCTTTTCTTCACCCATACATTCTCATGTCTGCTTGCGCATGAAGAACATCTTCATTCGGCCCAGCTGTTACGACACAGTACTCACGTGAGGAAAAGCATCACTGCTGTGCAGGACACACGAGCCAATGTCCTGGCATGGAAACAGAGAATAAAAGACTAACGAAGGAAGATCTGAAGCTTTCGTTCAGCTCATTGACGTTGATCAATCTTTTCATTTTCCCATCTCTCCTTCCATGGGTTCCATTTGAATCTTCTTCCTGTCAAGCGGAGCAGCTATTGATGTTGGCCGCACCGTCTCTGGCCTCAAGCAAGCAGTCCACACTGATGACCCCATTGATTTCAAACGGCTGGGTTTCCATGCCAGCGCCTTGACGGTGACTGATCAGCAGCGTGGGAGCCACATTACGCCTCAGTGGGCCAGTTGGAATGACCACGCCAGATGTCTTCTTTCTTTTGTCAATATTACATGCAATACAACATGCAGGCAAGGCCTTGAAACATTCCAGCCTCATGCTGCAGGTGGCCGGCTTATGAGCACAGCTTCTGTTAGCCAGGATAAAGCGACTTTTAGATGTTCCACTTTCATTGACCTGCTCAATATCACAACAAGGAATGTCTCATACTCCAAAACCCAGAAGGTATTTTCCCAACTGAAAGTCACTGCAGATTGCATCAGTCCCAAAATGTGTTACAGAGCAAAAAAAGCCACACTGGACTATAAGTGGTATTTATTTACAAATGCAAGTTATTCAAGTACACAACAACAGGCTGAATAAGCCAACACATGACACTTATTCACCTACACAACAGCAAACACGACATGCTTTAGCCATACTAAAAGGTACACAATGTTGGAGAAAGGATGAAAAGCATCATCTCTGTCACGTTCTCTTGGTTTGTTGTGTGTGTGTGTGTTTCTCCTCTGTGATTGGCTCCTGTGTCTTGCCCCAACCCTTGTGTTTCCTCCAATCAACTGGCTTCTAGCCCCCCGACCCTGATCATCTCAAAACATTTCAGTGTAGCATCTACAGTAGTTGATGCTACACAATAATATGGCAGCTCCACAACATATGAAAGATAATATTTCTTTCCATGCGCGTGGGATAAGCATTTCACCGTGTTGCATGCAGTGTATTGTCTATACTGCATTATCATATTAAAGTGTACCTGCTACACTTGTAAACACCTAAAAGACATTTAGTATGTCCAGGATTTATTATTGGATGCTTTATCTTCTGCCTCGCTGTGACTTGGAAGCTTTTCCACCAATCTAAACGCTGGAGAGGTTCAAACCAGGAAGGTCACTCTTAATGACTGGAAAGCTCTCCCAATCACGTTCTTACTAACAAGCTAAACATCATAGACCATCTATGCACACTCCCCCCCTCCTTCAGCTAACTGCTTACTCCATCTAGCTGCAAACATCTTCTCATTCAGACACTATTCATAACATACTCTACTACCACTAATACCTCACTACTACCACTAATACCTCACTGTACTAGCACGAATACCACACTACTGTACTACCATTAATACCACTTTACTGTACTAGCATTACTACCACTCTACTGTACTAGCATTAATACCACACTACTGTACTACCATTACTACCACTCTACTGTACTACCATTAATACCACTCTACTGTACTACCATTAATACCACACTACTGTACTACCATTAATACCACTTTACTGTACTAGCATTAATACCACTCTACTGTACTAGCATTAATACCACACTACTGTACTAGCATTAATACCACTCTACTGTACTACCATTAATACCACACTACTGTACTACCATTAATACCACTTTACTGTACTAGCATTAATACCACTCTACTGTACTACCATTAATACCACACTACTGTACTACCATTAATACCACACTACTGTACTAGCATTAATACCACTCTACTGTACTAGCATTAATACCACACTACTGTACTAGCATTAATACCACTCTACTGTACTAGCATTAATACCACACTACTGTACTACCATTAATACCACTCTACTGTACTAGCATTAATACCACACTACTGTACTACCATTAATACCACTCTACTGTACTACCATTAATACCACACTGTACACTGCACTAGCAAATGAAAGGGATAGTTGGTATTTTTTGACAGGAAGTTGTATGACATCCCAATCAGCGGTGTAGCGCATCAACAGTGACTTACCCCCCACTTGGTCCCGTGAGCCGAGTTCTGGTCGGATTTGTGTGATAGGGAACGTAATTCCGGTTAGTTGCTGGGTGTCTCGTTGTGCTATTATAGCATGTGGCGCCACCCCAGGGTCCAAGGACATTGTGCAGGTGCAATCAGTCATTCCTGGAAGCCCAACAAACATGTGAGTCACAACAGAGAAAGGAGCCCAGATAAATGCTGTCACGCTACGCAGGACAGGAGCGTGTACTTCCTGTCCTGCGCCATGTCATTTTCATTGTTGACCAACCTCGTTGCCTTACCAGTGCTGTCACCTACTTACCTGTTTAGAATACTTTTGTATCATTTTTCCCACACAGCTTTTCCTCTGTCACTTTTGGTTTTGTTCTTTCTTCGCCGCCTCCTCTCTGCATACCGGGGGTCAAGTCTTCGACAGCAGCAAACCCATTGTGACAAATGCTCTCCAAAGTCCATGAGTCAACATGAGGTGCCTAGCAGAGTCAACTCAAGTGAACAGTAGCCTGATGAACAATCACCAACAGGTGCTTCTGCCAGCCCCCACCAGCACAAGCAAACCTTCTGCACGTGATCCCAAAACAGGAAACAGAAAACCAAATTAAGAGCACCAAACAGGAAACAATGTAAGAACAAAGGAAAAGCAAAAGTGAAGTCCAAGCTGCGGTGTGGATGACAGGTGGGCCACGGAGGTGAAACAATGTGTTGAAAAGAGAAACACTTCTGCTTCACATCAACGCCTCCTCCAAAACACCAGAGCTCACAGATCACTTGGCGTTACTGCTCGTCGCCTGCCCTCTGTTGTGTGTGTGTTCCACGGTGGATGAAGACCGCTGCCACGTGAGAAGCCGTGCACATCAACACTGGACAGGTGACATGACGGGGGAGAAGTAAGAGCTCTGGTGTTTGGGAGGAGGCGATGTTGTGAAGCAGATTCTAGCATATTCTTTTGAGAAGCCAAACTCTTCGCTTGCGCGGCCCGCCCACTAACCACGCCTACTTTCCTCATCACCAAAACCCCACCAGAACTCCAAGTGGGGGGTAAGTAACAGTTGATGCACCACACCGCCGATGGGGACGTCATCAAACAGTCCCAACTATCCCTTTAACAGCGCACTCTAGGGGCTTGATGACATCACAGCAAGTAGGAGAACTAAAGCTGTATAGGACACGTGTGAAGACACTGGAAGCACGTGTTGGTGCGCTTATAGCAACGAGCGCTCCTAAATGTGTCCTATACGCGATATAGGGGATGGATGACATCATGGGTTGGGGTAGAAGCACGAGGCGTCAATTGAATCTATGCCATCTGCTAAAAAGTGCAAGGACACTTGATTGATTCATTGATTGATATTGTAATGAGTATTTATGAGTAAGACTGCTATTGATTGACATTGTAATGAGTATGAGTAATACTGCTATTGATTGATATTGTAATGAGTATTTATGAGTAATACTGCTATTGATTGATATTGTAATGAGTATTTATGAGTAATACTGCTATTGATTGATATTGTAATGAGTATTTATGAGTAATACTGCTATTGATTGATATTGTATTGAGTATTTATGAGTAATACTGCTATTGATTGATATTGTATTGAGTATTTATTGTTTCTTTCTTTGTGTAACTCTCATGTGATGGCGGCCCCCACTGAAGGCACTGCTGGTGTTTGTCGCTATGGAGAGCGGATGTATGGATGGAAGAGGGAGACGGGATGGCTTTTAAATATGGGTGGGGGTGGGTTGTTTCCCTGGAGGATGCTCTTCAGGGACATGCTGCCCCTCCTCCTCTCCCCCCCGTGTCCTTCCATGATCTCAACCTTTGTCCACCTGATATGGAGACATCATGGAGAATTCAGGCAAGCAAACAGCAAAAAGTAATGATGGCCGCTTCGGGGTGAGGGGGGAGTTTTCAAGTCCAGTTTGGAAGTGTTTGTCACATGTTGCCACGCCCACACCAACACGTATGTAACGTGTAACACTGCATGACCTGCACACCAAAAAGTATGTAACGTGTAACACTGCATGACCTGCACACCAACACGTATGTAACGTGTAACACTGCATGACCTGCACACCAACACGTATGTAACGTGTAACACTGCATGACCTGCACACCAACACGTATGTAACGTGTAACACTGTATGACCTGCACAGATGATCTTTGATGCTGTGATGTGTATTTATTATCATATAGTAGCATCATCATCACAGCAACGTCTTGCCATCCTGCATATTGATCATTTCATCCTGCATATTGGAACAACAGATGCTTGTGAAATGCTTTGCAGAGGAAGTCATTCATGTGCTGTTTGCAAAACATTACAGCTGTGTTTTGAAATGTTCGTTGTCCTGTTGATGCTAAATCCAACTGATGCTAAATGATATTATTTCACAGCAAATTATATAATATATAATATATAATTATAATAATAATACTAATAATAATATATCGCGAGGACCTCACCTGGTCTCACAACACCCAACAAATCATCAAGAAGTCCCAAAGGAGACTGTACTTCCTGAGAAGACTGAGGAAATTTGGCATGTCCACCACAATCCTGAGTTGCTTCTACAGATGCACTATAGAAAGTGTCCTTACCGCCTCCATCACTGTTTGGTACGGTAACTGTACAACACGCGATAGGAAGGCACTCCAGCGGGTGATCAAGACCTCACAGAACATTGTTGGGGCAGCCCTCCCCTCACTGCAAGACATTTATAAAACTAGAGTCCTACGAAGAACACACAACCTCATCAAGGACAGCACACATCCATAACACTCATTATTCACACTCCTACCGTCAGGCAGACGCTACAGGAGTTTGAAGTCCAGGACCACAAGGCTGGCAAACAGCTTTTACCCACAGGCCATCAGGCTTCTCAACGAAGCACTCACACACGCCGCACGCAACACAAGCACACACTCATAGCACTCTATTTATTTATTTATTTGTATTATTTATTTGTATTAATGTCTCTTCTGTTTTTGTTGCTTAATTTATTGGTATTTATGTTTATGTGTTTATGTTTCTTATGTTCTTATTCTTTCTTGTGTTTTCTTTCTTTTCTTGGGAGAATGAACAGAATAAGATTTTCATTGCATGGTATAACTGCTGTTTTACCATGCACATGACAATAAAACTCTCTTGAATCTCTTGAATCTTGATATCATCATGCGATCTTTAAACTTGTAGAATTGGCGTATTTTCTCACAGGCAATCGGTACTGTGTGACAAAGGTTTCTTGAAATGGGGGTGTCAGCATGAATAGTCCCAGCTTGTAGTTGAACAATGCTGGCTGCCCAGCGGTCCTTTGATATTTCTTACAAAACACATTAAACATTCCATTCCATTTTCCTCCACTTATCCAGGACCAGGTTGCGGGGGCAGCAGTCTCAGTAGGGAAGCCCAGACTTCCCGGTCCCCAACCACCTCCTCCAGCTCCACCGGGAGGACACCAAGGCGTTCCCAGGCCAGCTGTGAGACAATCCCTCCAGTGTGTCCTAGGTCTTTCCCCAGGGCCTTCTCACGGTTGGCCATGCCCGAAACACCTCACCAGGGAGGCGTCCGGGAGGCATCCGGACTAGATGCCCGAGCCACCTCAGCTGGCTCCTCTCTATGTGAAGGAGCAGCGGCTCTACTCTGAGCTCCTCCTGGATGACCGAGCTCCTCACCCTATCTCTTAGGGGGAGTCCCGCCACCCTACGGAGGAAACTCATTTCAGCCGCTTGTATTCGCGATCTCTTGATTAAACATTAAACATGTATTTGTATTTTTATTAGTGATGACTTTCAACATTTGAGCTTTTTCTAGTGACATTGTGCCTTTTTGATTTATTTTTCCACTTTTGTTGATGTTACTTTGCGTGCACCCATGCGTACTACAGCAGCACAGCAAGGTTTGTGTTTTTATACACGCGAAGCTTGAGTACATCAGGCCCAACGAGCTGACATTAGGAGTACTTCCTTAGAGGCTATCCATACGGAAACATTTTCAGGTCAAAAGTATTTGATGCTTTCAGCCTCCCATCTGCATTCTGGGTGCCTTGAAACGGTCTTTTTGAAAGGCGCAGCTAGGACACGTTCTTTCTTCAGCATGAATTCAAGCTGCCTACCTTTGAGTGGCCAAAGCTCTTCTTTTTTCTCCAAAGACGGCAGGAATGGAACGATGTGTCAAGGATGATGTTGGTTGGGGTGTGAGAGGCTGAAAGAGGAAAAATGTCTTTGTGTGTTTGTGCCAACGTGCAAGCTTGCTAGTTTGAATGTTTGAATTGCAAATGAATGCTTGATGAATCACTCACAACCTTGACACGCTTCAATCCTTCCTTTGATGAATTCAGAGCATCAAGTATTCTTGACATATTTTGCAGCTTCCTCTCAACTTGTCTTTGCATTTTGTTCCTGGTGCAGTCTGGATTAACTCGAGCGCTTCAAGTTTTCAGTCATGTTGCTCGCTGGCAACGGCGCCGTTTGTAGCGTCTGATCTTTTACAATCTGCAGTCCACCGGAGTCCATTTCTCCAATGACTCGATCGATTAAAGCTTTGTTATGCACCACACTGGCTAGCTCCTCCCCCTCCAAACCTTTTGGCAGAGCTTGAAACGGACCTCCAAAAAATTAAAATGCCAAAATCCCGATACAGACAATACAGCTGCGATCGGTTGGCTTTGTTTTAGAACATTTTTGTTTGTTAAATCTGACAAAAGAAGAGTCCTCTGCCTCTACTCATTCAGGGATGGCACAGCCCACGTCGTCTTCTCCCGTTTCGGAGGGGAGCGTTGTTTCAAAAAGAATGCCTTCTAGATGTTGCTTTGAAGGTCACCATTGTTTCCTCCTAAGTCAAGAAGGCTTCCATTTATCTTGTGGTGACATCGCTTGCTAATGTTAGCTTCCTGCTAGCTCTGTTCTGCACTTTGGTGATAAGCAGTTGGCACACAACCACCCAATTCTTCACACTTCATCTTTTTCAATCAGTGTTGTTGTTGTTAGCTTGGCTGCTAACAACGTCACTCCTTGCATCGTGCGCATCGGTGTCATTGTTGTGCCAGGATGATTATGCTATGATACTGTTAAGTCTCCACACCACTTCATGTGTTTGATAGTCACGCTGGATGCAGACTCAGCAGTTCCTGTCATTGCCGGTGTCCTCAGAAAAAGCCCAGAAAATGATGGAACAAAATGTATGAAAAACGGTGTTCCTGCGTTACTACGCTGGCTGGGACCAGTAAGTCAATCACAAACATCATCCCTGCACCATCAAGCAGGTAGCGTAGCATAGCATAAATTGCATAGATGATGAAACAACGGTGCTTCACTATCTCTCCTTCCTCTCTCTCTTTCTGCCATCTTGTCTGTTCAGACTTCATAAAAGTCCTCCTCCCACTCTTAACAGTTTTTCACTTTAGGATCTCCAAGAACCCGAAGGCCTGAGATGCGTTGTGAGTAACTTTCATCTTGCCAAGGAATGATTCGAAGAAACGTCTTAGAGGTGGAGGAATTTTTCTTAGAATGATGTCACACAGAGCTGCTTCTAGGATGCTTTTTGGACACATTTGCTGTTGGTGTGGGGGAACCTGTGTCCTCAATCAGGACCACCTGGTGCCCCTGAGACCCTCCCCCATGCCAAGGTAGAAGGTCAGGTCTTTCAGGTTAGGTTCCTGGATGGACAAGAGCTTTCCTAAGTAGCAGAGACACGTGCAAAGCACACAGAAATGGAAATGTCTGCTGCTGAGGGCAGCTGGGAGAAGAATGCAAACATCTTTTCATCAAGAAAAGCTTAAAGCACCATTTTGCTCCAGCGTAATGAAGAAATATTGCCTGCCTCAAATAAAAGTGCAACTGCAGCGCCCACACTAGTCTCCTGTGGGCTCCCGATTGTTTACACACGTTACATTTCTCTTTCATTGACGTCAAAAGCGTACTTGGAGCTAAGCTTCTTCTTCTCAAAGGGTGCCGACTGGTCTGCTGGTTATTTGCATCACTTTGAAGCTTGGCAAAATAGATTTGTGGCCTTGTTGCGTTGGCTCAAACCCATCTGCGTCAATTCTAGACCACAAAAAGTGGAAGTGAAAAGCAAAATGAAATCTCTGAAATCCAGAACAAAAGTGCTTGTTTTGGACTAAAAAGACCAGACGAGGAATGTGCTTCTCTGAGGGGCAACCACACGGAAACATTTTCAGGTCAGAACGGCAAACTGTTTCACATCACCGACCCACCACCACCTCGTCGCCGTCATGTGACCACAATTATTCTCATAAAATGCCTCATTTGGCAATTTAGAGGATGAGGATTAAGATTAGAATCAACGTTCATATTTTTCAAGCCACCCACTACGATCGCTTCCTTTCCCGTTTCCAGAAATGCTTCTGCTTTGGTGCGTGGTCGCGTACCACAAAAAGGACGGGTTTGCTTTCAGTCACATGACACATTCCACCCCCCCTTCGAACCACTTGAAAAGAAGCCAATCATTTCTGGCAATGCTTGAACGTTGAAGCAAAAGGCAGAAGCACAGTCATCATCATCATCATCATCATCATCAGCTGTATTTCGGACATCCATGGTCCATAGAGCATTTAAACACAATAAAAGACTTGTAGGTGAAGTGTTTTGCGATGGGATCTTTTGCAGCACTGCTCAGTACCACCAGTACCAGAAAGTCCAAGAACTCTTTGAGTGCGATGCATCCAACAATAATCATTTCTTCTAAATATTCATGGCCAAAGTCCTGAGCCCTGAAGATCTCATTCCTTGAGTGGGAATCATAAGATCCAAGGCCAATTTGTGTGTTGTAGGCACACAATGACACACAATTACCAACATTAGCATTCAACCTTTTTTTTGTGTCTTTCCCCACCAAACCTTCTTCCAGCAGGAATGAAGGACAGGATTGCACTTTGAGATTTGACCTCAGTTCTTCACAGGCGACAGTGATTGGACGGAAATCCAAGAGAAATTGGAATTAATAATGCAGACCGACTCCAACATGTTTACTCAACTCAGATGACGGCTTCAATAAAATATGAACAGTACGGTCGGCCATTAGGCCACGTATTGTGAGAGACAGACTGCCCCCCGTGAGCCTATTTGCCAGCCAAATGGGGGCTTTGCAGTCACCCCTGACCAAACAGAACAGCAGCCATCACTTCTATCAGCGCCCCTTGACACCCACACACCAAATGGATTTGATTCAACAAGGCGGCAAAGAAACCATGAAAGGAAAGTTGGAGACCCTTCACTCGTTTCCTTTCATGGCACAGCTACATGCGATGTGGATTCACGCCAACGTGCAATCTCAGTGCTAAATGACAAGACGACGTCACAAACGCTGCCATTTACCTCAAAGACGCACGCTGCACCGTCAGCACGATGGCCGACACGTCCTCCTCGCAAGCCTCGGCGGTCAGGCGGGGGCGAGTTGGCTCAGACCTGTGGTTTGCCGTACAGGCGCCAACGTCAGTCAGGAGGAAACTATGAAGGGAAGAACGAGCCGTCAGACTTTAGGAATGACTTATTGTTGTCAATGGATTGAAATAAGATGGGCTTGTACATTTGTGGAGCTACACAGCATAAAAACTACGCAAATTACGGAAGGGACTGAGAACAAAATGTACCAATGTGAGCCTTTTGAAGAAAGAGTACATGTATATGCCAAGAGATGCTAACCACACACCCCAGCGTCTAATATCATTCATTCATTTTTGGATACATGCAGCATGTACGTGCATCACAACCTTTTAAGCTATGCTTATGCCCTTTTCAACTGCATTTGTTCTCTCTTCTGTGCTTTTTGCATTTTATTTTCTACTGGGTGGAGCCCCCAAGCACTAATAAGTACACGCTGTACATGCTAGCATCTCTGCTGGTTTAGGCTTTGATGTTTATTGCAGCAGCAACATCTGCTTGCAAAAATGTCAGCAGAGGTAGTTGTCTTACGTCCTTTCTGCTCCAACACGGTACACATACTGTACAGTATGTCACGTTACGTCCAGTAATTACTTCCAAAAAGCTTTGACTCTTCGTCTTGATGATTTGAAAGCTTGTTACATTGCAGCTGCTGTAAATGTAATGAAAAAGCAAAGTGGATGAATAATGCTCCAACTGTGATTGAGCGTAGTGGTACTTAAAGGCCACAGGCTAGCAGGTACGGCATGACCTTTGAGAAGATTTACACACCCAATCAGCTGCTAATCACAGTCATTGATCAGACTAATGTCCCGTGTTGTCTATCAATTAGGCTGTGCTGTTTCTAGCTTTGTGGGGGCCCTAAGCAAGATGTTCAGCTAAGCTTTGGGGGCCCCTACTACCATGAAGAGATTTCTAAGCCTTAGGTGGGACGGCCCCCCACCCCCACCTTTGTTTGCATTTCTTTTCTTACAAGTGTGGCTTGTAAATAATTGAACTTTCCATCGCATGTGTTTCATTGGACTCAGTCAGGGATGTGAAAATTCATCAACATTTGCATAATTGTGCATGAATTATACATTCAGTAGTTTTTAATGAGTTCAGCAGAGCAGACTTTTGGAGGGAGCGGAGGGGTCAAGCTAATACATCAACTGAAATTGGAGAATGGCTTGTATAGCATGGATGCTAATTAGTCCATTAGAACCACATAGGATTTACTGCTGGATTAGCATGGAACTTTAATCCATAGAAAACTATTAGTTCAAGTAGACTGATATCACACTTTTACAACGTCCACCACCCTATACTGGCGCCAACTTGTTTGCGTCTCTGTTGCTATGGTAACTGCTGCGCGAGGCTTGTATCAATAAACACAGTAATCCACATAATCCTCGTAACCCACAGAAAGTCAGCGAGAAGATCCACCAAAGCAATTTTAGAAAAGCAGGAGAGAAATCCTCACATAAGCAGTCGGAGAGCAGCATATGTCACCCATCTTTTCCGAAAACAAAACAAACGTTGGAATGCTAACACTTCTTATGCTTCTGCTAAAACTCACTGAACAAGCGTCTCCATCGAGTCTGATCCACTGGTCAACACTGGAGCACTCCACTCCAAACACCAACACTCCACTTACCACCTTGTAAACCCCCCCATCCCAGCTTAGTGGTAGAGGTGACACCTCTTGGCCAACATTGCTGACATGCGTCAGAAACCAAAGAGCAATTTGCCTTCTGGTGGGGGCCATGTTTAATTATGTCTGTAAATGAAAAACATAAAACGGCCCCCAGGCTTTGGACACCCCCTTCAGGTCTTGGGTATGCCCTGAGATTGACAGGTGACGGATCCAGCGTAGACCCCGTGTCAGCTGGGATAGCCTCCAGCTCACTCATGACCCCAAACAGGATGAGCAGCTCATCAAGGACATGAAGTCTTTCCATCCAATATTCCAAATAAACTTCTTTCGCATTCCCACCGGCCCAGGAAGTATCTATCAGCCATCACCACGGCAACAGAAAGTGTAAGGTGATCCATGGGATCCAATTAAGAGAATGGGACAGGAATAGATTAGCATAGATTAGATTGCATGAAGGATAGATGAGCTTTGTGTTATTAGCTTTCGAAGGACAGGGTGGGGTTGGTGGGGTTGTGCTCCTCAGCTGCTCATCGTGGAGCCAGCAGATATTCTAGTACGCATACACACAGTATCGTGTCTTCTTATGACAACCAAATGATGACTCAATGACTGAAATGTGTAGTGTCTAGTGACTAGTGGTTAGTGGCTAGTGACTAGTGGCTATTGGCTAGTGACTAGTGACTAGTGGTTAGTGGTTAGTGGCTAGTGATCAGTGGGTAGTGGCTAGTGACTCGTGGCTAGTGACCAGTGGGTAGTGACTAGTGGCCAGTGACTAGTGACCAGTGACTAGTGGCCAGTGACTAGTGGCCAGTGACTAGTGGCTAGTGACCAGTGGCTAGTGAAGTAACAGTTTGAGTAGTAGTAGTAGTATGTACCTTACATATAAAGTACTCTTCAAACAACACACGGACACCAGTGGCAAAACTACAATCCCAATCCCAAAAAGCTACGTTGCCTTTCCGGAATTGGTACGTTAGTAATGACATTCTGTTGTGAAACGAGAAATGCTTGAGCTTGGCTTTCTTACGGATATTACAGATGGTTCTTTCTTCATGCGTGCTTTAGAGCTGCTCAGTGGTGAAACATCACCTTTCAGCTGGCATCCCGACAGCGTGCGTGATAAAGCTGACTGACGGCCATGAAGTCCAGGCTGTAATTGTGTAACGTTCACACCAGCGCACGACGGATCATTTACAATCAGCCGCTAAATGGCTGTGATGGATGGCGCCTCCTTTTCTCTTGTGGAGGATAAAGGTCTCCTTGGCTGGTCAAAGAGTCATCCCTCTTACCTCCACACTGCTATATATCATTCACCCTTCTTTCCTTCCTTGTCTCCTTTCTTTCTGCCCGTATGATCGACCTGGCCGTCTGTGTTAGACTCCAGCCTTGATTTCCTTTCACACACCTACGTTATTGATCAGTGTCTTCATGATAATTGCCTAGTTATTGACACCTTTATTTGAATGTTCCTTTCATGGAGCCGCAAAGGCTCTGGAAAGATGGGAAAGGTTAACTGGACCATGTGTCCCGAGGAGGCTCAGGAATGTAAGGTAGACCCAACAGGACAAAAAGCTTCATTAACAGTAGAAGAAAAGAGTACGATGACATAAGGGCCAAAAAAAACAAGCAAGACTAACAACAAGGGAAGGAGTAACGAGACAAGCGGCACGGAGAATCCCTGGTAAAGCAGTTTGTGGCTCCGCCCAGGAACGAGCAAACACACAGCTTTCATGGGCGTAGATATTCCAGCATCGAGCACAACAGCACGTTCATTGCTACGCTTTGGGTTTCCTCACATTTTCACGACATTTTGCTTTGGTTTTCATACAATATTTCACGTAACAAACAAACCCTCTATTGCATCGTTCAGTGGAATGGAGGGCCCAAACCAGCACCCGCACTGTCCCTGCACTTTTATTGAGTGCGGCTGCTAAATATCTAAAGAAACTTCCCATTCAAAGTACTGGACTAACATGATCATTATGTCATTTCCAGCAAGACACCACATTTTCCTACAGAGTCTGCCTCGTTGAATGCATCTATTATCGTCCAATCTGGTTTTAGAACAAGCAAGGAGGGTGTGGTTTAGGTTTGTGTGAGCGCGGTACTGCTGGATAGTAGCAGTGAGTCAGCATGCGGCAGAGTTTGCATTTGGTAAACATTTAACAGAGCTTAGTGGGGACGCTCCCATCAGGGTTTTATGCTGCCGATTCAGATACCGATCATCCATGAGTGTAATCGGTCAATCCTGATCGGTGGCCGATGGATCGGAGCATCCCGAGTGCTTATGACTTGTAAGGACTCAGAAATTTCAAACCTATGACTTCGCATTGACTCGAGCTGCCTTGTCTTGAATGGAGCCTTGACTTGGACTTGCTCCCACTGATGGCAGTTACCATGGCAACACAGATACCAGCATGCTGCACCCAGTGCTGGGGCTTGGAGGGTTTAACAGGTTAAAACAATGGAGTAGGTGTCCCCCAAAAGCCGAACTAGGTTTTGCCAGTCCAAGACGTTGACATGCGTGTTAGGTTCTGGTCGTGTGAGGCTGAAAGAAAGCTGTGGTGCTGCACTTGCGTGTACCTCCAGCAGAGGGAGCTCCGACTTTATGAATGCCCGCTTCTTCTGCTCATTTCATTGGCTGAACCTCCAAGCATACTTACATGGGTGTGCACGCGTGTGCATGTATTGAAATGTTGACATGCTCTGCTGTGTGTGTGTGTGTGTGTGTGTGTGTGTGTGTGAGGAAGGGAGTGACTGCTTGGCACTGGTCCAACGCCATAATAGCCTTACTTGCACCCCCACAGCGAGGGCTTGCTTTATACTTCAGCCAGTTTCCATGACGATAATATGCATCAGCATTTGCTGCGTGTCCATATGTCCATATGTCCGTACACACTACATCCATTAGCTCACATCCATCCTTTGTACTATGACTACTTTGAACTACCAGCAAGCGTCTATATCATTTCTAGGAAGGTGCTGTCTGCCTTGTTAGTTACTGCAAACCCTCCAATCTGTATATTCTGCCCACTTCCTGCTTCAACACTGTTGAGTCCGCTCCTGTCCCCAACGATGGCGGTCCTGAGCAAGCTCCTCCCACCTGTTGACTGTTGAGCGTCCAGCGCCTTCATATCCCTCCTGCAGACATCCTTGAAACGGAGCTCTGGTGACCTTGTACTTGCTTGCCATTGCAAGTTCTCCATGCAAGAAGTCGCTTGGAATCTTGAATTCTGTGGACATTCCAGCGAAGCCAGCATGCCTCAGAAGTGTGTTATGCTGCGTTATGCAGCACATTTGAGGACATCGTTGGTGATGTCCACTTCATTTCTAGGATTTACCTTGGTTTTTCTATGTGGAAGGAGTTGAGTTGCATTCAAGGTCTGCAACTTGCGGGTAGGCTGCTGAGAACACAGGCCAAGTATTCTGGCATCTTCATTTTTGTTGTCAGTGTCTTTTTTGCCCAGAGCTCGCCAACATTGTCCCGCCTGGTGATTTCAGGTGCCATGATGAGACTAGTCTGCTATCAGACCACCAGAAAACATTACAGGCGACATCACAAAAGCATGCGATGCAAAATTGCTCATCTCCAAGAGTCTCCAGCTGTGAGGTGTGGAGAGGAGAGTCAGGGACAGATGACTCCCACAGGTGCTCCTGAATGCCTAATACAGCTTCCTCTTTTCTAGCCGGGAGCTTTAGGGAGATTTTGTGGGTGGAAGATGATGAGCTGGGTAGAAGTGGTGATAACTGTTCCAGACTCCCTTTGTGACCCCTTCAGGACCAATGAGCGACGAGGCTGAGTGAGGGCTGAACATCCCATGTTAGATCCAGAGTAATGAGACAAGATCCCTGCTGCTTTACCGCATCTTGTTTTGTGTTTTATGCCAAATTTCTTCCCACATTCTTGGCTTGCCACCAGCGGGCCGACATCTCTTTTATCCTCAAAAAGAGTGAAAGGCAGTGGCAGTGGCAGTGGCTTCTTTTCAATCATGTTGGATTCTGTGCCAAATGTGCAACATAATATTAAAGGTGAATGTTTTTTCCAACACACACCGTCGTGTGTCGTGCGTCGTGCGTCGTGTGTTGTGAGAAATTGCAATCACGGTGCTTGATGACATTCTCAAGGAACGTGAGGCTGGCACACTGAGGTCAACGTGTCATTATGAATGATGTGACTGGGCTTATTGTGACAAATTGTACAGTATATTCATAAGCAGACTGGCAGTTGCAAGAGAAAAAAAGCTTGTTTTGCACATTAGTGGCAGCTGAAGCTCTGCTTCTTCCTACTCCTTTTCTGACACGTGGCCGTGTCTAAATTCAAAGTCTGCAGCCTTGAAGGGTGCGTTTGCATGAGGTCACGGAGGTTACCCCAAATTGGAAGGTCAGCAAAGGCTCCTCCAAGTGTGGCGGACAAATGTGTCCTCCTCCATTGGATGGGAGTCTGCATTGAGACCATCCTTGAAAAATGCCAACATTACGCTGCAAAGACAACAGAAGCTTAAGTATGTGTTTTATAACCTCCTCACGTATGTAAATATGCGCTCTATAAAAAAGAAAAAAGTATTGATCCTAGACCCTTACATTGGACACCGCTGTTGAGTCGTAAACATCGAGAATCTTTGTTGTCATTGTGTTTCCACACAGCCAAATTACCTTTGGTAACGTGATGTTCTTTAGTGGAGCTCGTCAGTGACATGCTTGTCTGAAACAAAGACAGCATGGCCATGACAATAAAATCAGACATTTTGCACCACATGGTCCGAGTGACACAGTTCCCACTTTTTGCTCCCGATTGGCACCCTTTCAGATATGACTCACGGCAGCGTGAAGAGGATAAAAAGCATTACATCAGAATCAGACTTGTTTAGAAATCTGGTCTGTTGACATGTTTTAGTTAGGAACATCATGCGTCAGCTTGACAGACAGGCTTCATGCTGCTGGGCTCCTGTCTTATCTTAAAGGACCTGGGATTTAATTAAAAATGACATTTCCCTCAAGACGTAAGCTTGTGAGGATGTCGTGGTGGAGTTAGCTGATGAGCGAGTGAAATGAGAAAAGTGTCAAATGGAAAATCACTGCCGTTTATCAGTCCTGTTTGTTGTTGAGGAAATAAGCACGTGTGGCATAAGGAAACGCCTGTCAGATGTGATATGCAAACAATGTGCTTGGAGTAGGACGGCTGAGATGTTTCAGCAGTGAGCATCTAAGTTACCGTCAATAAGCAATATTTGCTCTCTGACAATGAAGCTTATGAACCGATTTCATGGAAACTCCACAAATCGCACTTTTTTTTGTTTTACACACTTGAAGCGCTTGTATTCTATAAAGCATTCCGCATCTCATCTTCATTTTGGAGTAGATCGTTGCGCTCTCTGAAATAATATATAGAATCTTACTAAACTGAACACCAATGAACTGAACCTCCAGAAATCAGTCGGGATTTCTTTGCTCGTCCTGATATTGAGGTTATGGTGATCGTCACTGGCACCCAGCTGCCAGCGTCTGGACCTCGTTCCTGTGCAGTGCCTCGTTATTATCGCTGAACAGACCCACGACAGTCATATCGTCAGCTAAGTTGATGAGGGTGTTGCAGTGCAGTCAGTATACAGCATGAACAGGACTGGACTTAGGGCACAGCCCTGGGGAACTCCACTGTTGAGGACCATGGCAGAGGATGTAGAAGTAGCCATCCTGACGTGTTGTTTGTTAGAAAGTCCACGGTCCACAAACAGAGGTGGGTTCCAAGAGACTGCTTCCAGACAACAGACTGGGAAGCGCTCTGTAGTCCCCATAGCAGTGACATTGACAGCATGACGCACTGCATCACAGACTACAAGTATATAAACTTCTGTGTGGAGAACACTGTGCCCTCCAAGTTGGTGCGGTGTTTTCCCAACAACAAACCCTGGGTGACCTCTGAGATTAAGGCCCTGCTGAACAAGAAAAAGAGGGTCTTCAACTCGGGACAAGGAGGAGCTGTGCAGAGTCCAGAGGGAACTCCGGCACAAGATCAGGAAGGGGAAGGACTGCTACAGGAGGAAACTGGAGAAGCGGCTGAAGGAGAATAATGCCAGGGAAGTCTGGAGAGGCCTGCAGACCATCATAGGCCATGGTAAAGGAGTGGGGAGAGACCAAGCCAGTGGGGACAAGATCTGGGCAGATGAACTCAATCCGTTTTTTAACAGATTTGAGTCTGCCCTCCCTCCCTCCCCTACCAACTCACCACTCTTCACCCCCACATCCCCATCCCAGCCATCCTCTACTCCCCTCTCCATAACTGATGATCAGGTGAGAAGTCAGCTGAGGAAGATCAAGGAAAGGAAGGCCCCGGGACCGGACGGCATCAGCCCTAGAATCCTCAAGGACTGTGCTGACCAGCTCTGTGGAGTTGTCTCAGTTCAATCTCAGCCTGAGCCTGGAGAAAGTCCCGGCCCTGTGGAAGACCTCCTGTGTGGTCCCGATCCCAAAGACACCGCGTCCCAAGGAGCCGAACCACTTCAGGCCTGTTGCCCTGACCTCTCACCTGATGAAGACCATGGAGAGGATTATCCTGCAGCACCTGCGACCCGTGGTGGGCACTCAGCTGGACCCCCTGCAGTTTGCTTACCGGCCTCGGAGTGGACGACGCAGTGATCTACCTGCTGCACAGATCACTGCTACACCTGGAGGACAGCGGGAGCGCTGTGAGTGTCCTGTTTTTTGACTTCTCCAGTGCCTTTAACACCATCCAGCCGTCACTACTCAGAGTGAAGATGGAGAGTGTGGGAGTAGACCAACACCTGACTGCATGGGTTATAGACTACCTCACCAACAGACCACAGTATGTGAGGCTCCGTCACTGTGTGTCTGACATGATACTCTGCAGCACAGGTGCCCCTCAGGGTACGGTGCTCTCCCTTTCCTCTTCACCCTCTACACCTCGGACTTCACACACAACTCCACACAGTGTCACATCCAGAAGTTCTCCGATGACACAGTCATTGTGGGTTGTGTTTCAGAGGGGAATGATCTGGAATACAGGACGGTCATCAGGGACTTTGTCAGCTGGACTGAGCTTAACCAGCTGCAACTCAACACCAGCAAGACAAAGGAGATGATCATTAACTTCCAGAGGAAAACATCTCACTTCACACCGGTGAACATCCAGGGAGCGGACTTGGAGTTGGTAGACAGCTACAAATTCCTGGGTGTTCACCTCAACAACAAACTGGACTGGTCCGTCAACACCCACGCCCTCTACAAGAAGGGCCAGAGTCGCCTCCACCTGCTGAGGAGACTGAGGTCCTTTGGCGTGTGCAGGACTCTCTTATGGACCTTTTATGACTCTGTGGTGGCCTCAGCCATCTTCTATGCTGTGGGCTGCTGGAGAGGGGGCAGCACGGACAGGGACAGGAGCAGGATCAATAGACTGATCAGGAGAGCGAGCTCTGTCCTGGACGGTCCTCTGGACTACGTGGCGGAAGTGGGGGAGAGAAGGATGTTGGCTAAGCTGACATCCATCATGGACAACACCTCTCACCCGCTACATGACACTGTGGGTTCCCTTAGCAGCTCCTTCAGCAGCAGACTGTTACACCCACGGTGTAAGAAGGAGAGGTTCCGCAGGTCCTTCATACCGACCGCTGTCAGGCTCTACAACACCTGCACCACCTGAACCATGTTGTAGTCACTATGTATTCTTTACTTGCGTATCTTGCTTGCTGCTGTAACAAGTGAATTTCCCCGCTGTGGGATAAAATAAAGTACATACAAGCTTCTGTGTAGGCTCTCAGTCGTACAGGAGTTGTCCATCGAGGAAAAGGCTTCTTGAGACGTCATCTGTACTTCTGTGTAGAAGGTGTCGGACGTTTCGCTCCTCATCCGAAGAGCTTCGTCAGCAAACTAATAAGTGCTGGTAGCTTAGGCCTTAAATACAGTAAGAGTGGGCGGAATTGGTGTGCCAACACCCTCCTCCTATTGGTTCGTTACACTAAGCCTGGGCGGAGCAGTGGTATAATCCTATCCTGTTATTCACACCTACGATAAAAGGGAAGTGTCGCTCCCTGAATTGGGTATGAACGACTCTGATACTGGCTTGTTAGCATCTATTGTTCTGGCTCGGCCCTGCCTTCACCTCATTTGCAAGACTAAGAGCTGTGGGTTTTGGTCTCAGTAACCTGCTGAACACAGGGTCCAAATTGAACCTCAAACCACCATTCCGATTCAATGATGGGTTCTGTTGTTTGACAAAAATAGCTTCCTTTACTCCTCTTTCAAACCATCTGTTTTCTTTGGCCAAAATCTTTACCTCGCTGTCCTGAAAAGAGTGATTGGTAGCTTTCAGGTGTAGATGTACTGCTGATTGAGGACCACTAGCATTGTCCCTGCGATGTTGATAAAGCCTTTTTTGGAGCATTTGCTTAGTTTCCCCAATGTAGTGCTCTTTGCATTCCTCATCTTTACAGTGGATGGAATAGACCACATTGCTCTGTTTCTGGTTTGGAGCCTTGTCTTTAGGATGCACTAATTTTTGTCTCAGGGTATTTACTGGTTTGAAATAGGTAGGAATTTTGTGTTGCCATAAGATCCTCTGGAGTTTTTCGGAGACCCCCGGGGTCTCCGAAAAACTCCAGAGGATCTTATGGAGGATCCAGAGGATCCAGAGGATCCAGAGGATCTTCGGAGACCCCCGGGGTCTCCGAAAAACTCCAGAGGATCTTATGGCAACACAAAATTCCTACCTATTTCAAACCAGTAAATACCCTGAGACAAAAATTAGTGCATCCTAAAGACAAGGCTCCAAACCAGAAACAGAGCAATGTGGTCTATTCCATCCACTGTAAAGATGAGGAATGCAAAGAGCACTACATTGGGGAAACTAAGCAAATGCTCCAAAAAAGGCTTTATCAACATCGCAGGGACAATGCTAGTGGTCCTCAATCAGCAGTACATCTACACCTGAAAGCTACCAATCACTCTTTTCAGGACAGCGAGGTAAAGATTTTGGCCAAAGAAAACAGATGGTTTGAAAGAGGAGTAAAGGAAGCTATTTTTGTCAAACAACAGAACCCATCATTGAATCGGAATGGTGGTTTGAGGTTCAATTTGGACCCTGTGTTCAGCAGGTTACTGAGACCAAAACCCACAGCTCTTAGTCTTGCAAATGAGGTGAAGGCAGGGCCGAGCCAGAACAATAGATGCTAACAAGCCAGTATCAGAGTCGTTCATACCCAATTCAGGGAGCGACACTTCCCTTTTATCGTAGGTGTGAATAACAGGATAGGATTATACCACTGCTCCGCCCAGGCTTAGTGTAACGAACCAATAGGAGGAGGGTGTTGGCACACCAATTCCGCCCACTCTTACTGTATTTAAGGCCTAAGCTACCAGCACTTATTAGTTTGCTGACGAAGCTCTTCGGATGAGGAGCGAAACGTCCGACACCTTCTACACAGAAGTACAGATGACGTCTCAAGAAGCCTTTTCCTCTACATACAAGCTTGAGAGCCTGCAGTTTGATGGAATGGAATGGCAGACAACATTTTCATGTATGAGTTGAAGTCTGAAATGAAGCACCCTTGTGGCACAGTGCCATCAGCACCACCGTTGGACCTCTCGGTGCTGTCAAAACGTACACTTAGCAAAGCAAACCTGGTCTTGCTCAGAAAGCACTTGACATCTGCAAATGGTTCTAAGAGTCGATATGCAGAGGATTGACGGCTACAGAACCTACAACCTCGATTCATCCGTCAAGTAGCAGTTTGTATGCATGCCCTCTTGATTGACTTGGCTAATCTTTGATGGGATTTATGAGCATTTAAGTAACATGTACACACAATTGGCAAATCTCTCAACACTTGTGTCACGTCACGGAGTGGGTAGAATCCCAAAAATGCAGACCAGCAGGAGCGAGTGAAATAAAACAGTCTTTAATGGCGGATCCACAGAACACAAAGACAAAAATTAGCCAAAATACAACAACTGAAATCTTAGGTGCAAAATTAGTAACCAAAAAAGGCACCACAAAAAAGGCGAATAAACTAAAAGGAATCAGGAGGTCAACTGAGAATGTCCAACTGGAGGAAGCTATCGAACAGGCAGGAAGGCATGAAAAGAAGGAGCCAGAGTTTACTGCACCAGGCGTAAAAATGAATAAGCCACAGCCGTTCTTGTGTGGGGTGTGTCACCAGGTGCAATCAACCTTCCTGCCGCCACAGGAGTGACTAAAGAGGAGTGTCCAGATCAGAAACACCAGTGGCTGTTCAGGTAGCTCCTCCCCTCAATGAAGTTCACCTGAAAAAGAAACACAAATGAGAAGGGAAGGCGAAACGAAACAAGCAGAGAAAACCACCAAGCTGCTCTCTGCAGCAACTCGCTAGTGTCACTACTGAGCGTGACGTCTCGTCAAAATAAATGAACATGACTCTTTTGCACCTCCAACCTGACTAAATAATTATTGAAATCATGAATAATGATGGAAACTCCATTTACTGAATCTGCTTCTTATCAGCCACTCACTGAAGTAAATCGATGACATGATTTACTCGAGTCACCCGTCACAGAAACTCTCACGTGTAACAAGTTAGCAAGTTAGTGTAGAGTTGGTGGAAGTCAGTGAGTCGGCGAAACTTGAGTCTTCGAGCACACGAGAGCAGGAAAAAAAACCCCCGACTAATATTTTACTATTTTCTGAGGCTCCTGTCAGCCAGGGGCCCTTGGAATTGCCCTCCCTCAAAATCAGATGTGTTGCTTTTTTCCAGGGGTTAATACATTTATACAAATGCAGTTAGACTAGCAGTTGCTCAATTAGCCACCTGGTTTTCTATTTTAGTATAGCTCGTGGTAGCAGGGGTGAACAAGGACCCGTGAGTCCTGATTCAGTCAAATGATTTGCTAGTTATGAACGACTCATTCTTGACTGCCACATCGCTAGTGGACACCGCATGTCAGAATTCCATGTCTGTGAGGAAACCCAACACAGTAGCCTCAACTCCAACGACAGTGGCCTGGAAACATGAAGTAAGTGCATAAGGATGAATGATACTACTTTGCATCTACGTTGCTGCTTTTAAAAATACAAGCAATGCCGTTTTTCTCTCTTTAACTCACCTTCATTTCAAGGGTTTTTAAAAAATGATGTACATGCAGCCTGTGTTCTTTCTCTAACACAAGCATTCTGGTGATGATGGCCTTCTTGTGCAGAATATTTCTAAGAACAGAAGTGATGCATTTATGTTTCCAGTCCATGAACAGGTGAAGTCTCACCTTTGAGTGACTCAGAAAGAGCAGGCAATGAAGAAGCAATCACAAGAGAGAAATGTCATATTTGCATATCTCCAAAGTATATCACAGGATACCCGGAAAGGGCTCTGTGAACACAGTTTTGCATATTGGAAGACATTTCCGTTGCTTTTCAGGAAATACTTTGCGTGATAAAAGGTTATATTGGACCGCAGGGACATACTTTTTTTATTCCCACTTTTCTAAGTGAAGGATTTAAGATCCTAGAGAAGAATTTCATTTATAAAAAGGATTACACCGCCCCATGTCACATAATGGTGGTTTAGTAGTTGGTGTTGTTGGCAAGTACGAAGGTACGAAGGTCAGACGTTTCTTTAGGCTGCTCACCAGGGATGCAAACATCTCAGAGGGATTTTGGCGATAGAAACATCCCCAAAGCAGAATGTTTTGACTCATATTCACCATTTCTCTGCTGAGTCCACCTCATACATTCAAAGAGCTCCATTTTGCTGTCATGTGACCACATCAAACCTTGTGTGAGTCATTTGAGTGTTTTCATGTCAAAGGTTCAGACGAGTGTGTGTTGAGCAGAGGGACCTTGCAGGCACTGCAGGATCTCAATTCCTGACAGCTAAGTGTCTTATAAATGCTTTTCTTGCTGAATGTGCTCCCAACTCCCTTGACGTCACCAAGCAGCTCCTCCCTTGTCACTGTGGTTTGCTCGCTCACCTTTCTCACCGTCATCCTGACCCCACCAGGTGAAATCTTGGAAGATTGACTGTTATCTTGGGTTTCTTCCATTGATCAAGGATGACACCAATAGTGCTGTCTTCCACCAAGCTTCTACTTCATGTTCTTCTAGTCTATTCTGCTCTTGTGCAGGTGTCTAGCTCTTTGGTCTTGCTCATGGCGGTGGAGAGGTTCGAATGTGCTATACAAGGAGTGCCACACGCACGCCATTGACCCTCAGCGGGGAGGCGCTGGATTATGTGCCCTGTTGGACCCAGGATAGGATGAAGAACTTGGTGTACTTTGTGAGCTGCCAGCAACATGATCTGGACGGGCTTTTTGGCTTTAAAGCATGCTGTCATTTGGGCCAAGTATGCTTAGTGCATGCAAGTACTCTCTGGCACCTCCAGCACTAACTTCCTGTGAAAGCAAAACTCTCACACTTTGCTCCTTGTTAAGACACTGACACCTCGGATATGTCGATCACACCGTCAAAGACGGGATCCACATGATGCAGTCAAACTGCTGTCATGCTCCTTGTCACGCATTTACTTCTTTGGTTAGAATGCATCGTTGGTGATGGGCCCCTGCATCGTTAATCACTGATCACAGAAATGGCACAGACTGAAAATCAAAGCTAATGAGTTGAAATAATGACATTTTAGGTTAGCGTTCTCCTCTCCTCCCAAGTGTCACGTATAGACGACCCTGTCAACATTTGCACTTGGAAGTATGCAGCATTTCCTGGGAAAATATGGGATAAACACTCCACTCAACCCCCCCCCCCCGCGCATCGTGTCAAACAAATAGATGAATAATAAATCATTGATCCTTGCCAACTGGGTGTTTTATGTCAGGAGCTGCAATGAAGGAGTGGATGTTCTTCAATCATCGCAATTAACGGCACGTCTGCTTGTTGCCCTCTGTCATCGCCGCTGTGGTGTGGTTGCCATAGCAACAAGCCTCCCTCATTAATGTTGGGGTCAGTGTGCTGCAAAAACATGGCAGTCAACAACCTGGAAGATCTGCAAACACATCACATGTTTACTCATAGCCACAGACTTTTATTCTATCGTTACCCTTTCATGACCTCATATTTATCATAAATCATCAAATCCTTCCTCTGCTCTGCTCTTTCATGTTACAGCTGGAAGAATTCCAATCCCATTCACTTGTATGCACGTCATCATCCTGTTGTTAATAATCAGCATATATATAGTGTCATAATGATAATGAAGGAAACAGCATGACAACGTGTACGTAGCAGAATAAAAGATGACATCAATCTTTGACCTGCAAAACAGGATGACAGAACCCTTGTCATGTATCGGCCACACCAGCTGTTGATTAGCTTAGTTCCAGCCTCCTGCCGTCATACGGTAGACACTGTATGATAGAATCCATATGATACAGTAGATACGATACACTACTTATACTAGAGTCCATATGATACAGTAGATATAGAGTAGATACGATAGAGTGCATATGATAGAGTAGATACGATAGAGTGCATATAATAGAGTAGATACGATAGAGTGCATATGATAGAGTAGATACGATAGAGTGCATATAATAAAGTACATAGGAATTGTTAAGAAAGCAGCATTGATCATGAAACTGAAAGTGCTAAAGTTTTGTCCCATCCCTGGACGACTACCTGAAGCAACCTGGCAACCCTGCTGCAGTCCCGTACTACAAAGCTTGTCCAGGATAAGTTAGAGGATTCACTTCCAATAAGCAGGACAGTCCAACTTACGGTTTTTGTATGATTCACTTCCATCAAAACATTTTGCTACCAATGAGCCTCGGTTGGCAAACACCGTTTGGGTTTTCATACAAAAGTGCACTTACCAAACTACCGGGAGTCTGTTTGTCCTGTACTCGATCATTCCGTGGAATCGAGTGTCCAAACAAAGCCCCCGTATTGCTGACTCACTGCCTTTTTTGTGTTGTCATTTTAGATTTCTGTTTGACTTGTAAAAAAACTCTCACGTGTAACAAGTTAGCAAGTTAGTTGGGAGTAAAAAAAGTTGGGAGTGACAGCAATTGAATGCAGAAAGTGAGAAAGATTATTGAATTCCATCTAACCAGGATGTCCAGGAGGTCTGCATCAACAATAACTTCCATTCATTCCTCATGTAAAGTTATTTCTTTGTTTTCTGCATGTAAAACTACAGTTATTCTCTATAAAATGTATTTTTTGGTCATGTGTTTGGGTGTCTGGAACGGATAAATTGGGATGACTTTATTTCCTGTCTGACAAACTTCCTGAATTTTCATATGTTCCTTTGTGACCTTTTGGAAGGAATTAATGAGGAAAACTGTGGGGTTCCGCTACCACAAAGCTGGTTAACTTCTAAGCAGTGAAAGCGAATATTGGGGACAAGATCAATGACAAATCAGAGCCAATTAAAAATCTTTGGGAAGAAGTCCTACCCAACAGAGTGAGATACTGCATGGGACCAAACCCAGTTGGTTGACTAAGCAACATTACAGGGATGCAGACAAGCATAACAGGAAGTTTGAAAAAGTGTGAATGATTATGTTTGCTATGGTTGAAGTGTAGTATTAATAGTATCTGTACTTTCATTGTTTGTCTTTGTACGTGTACATATATTTATTTACAGTACATAAGCCAAGTGTTCCCAAACAGGAGACTTGAACCACAGAGGGGCTTTTCAAGCTCTGGCTTCTCCTTGGCACTATCACTAGCCATGACTCCTGTGAGCCAAAGACTGGATTTGTTTACCAAGTAGACGCCACAAACACTTCCTGTCCTTCACTTTGAATGTGTAGTGTGTGGAAAATCAGGAGCATGAGGAATAATCCACTTAGGGGGACGTGTACTGGTACTACTCAGGTGTGCTGCAGAGGGTAAAATACATGATACGTGTTTTTGTCTGCATTGAATGTTCTTACCGTGTCTTTGGTGCCTTTTCTGCTTTGTCCACTGACAAAAAGATTTATTTCATGGTAATTTAGGACACGATTCCTTGATCTGAAGAGATGCTGTTGAGATCTTGTGATGTTTTCATTGTTTTATCTTCCAAAGCCTGCATGTTATACTGCTTTACAGTCTGTGTTTTATGAGTCTTTTTGGCCCCAAGGTGAAGAGAGGGATTTGGCAAAGGCTATAAATGCAGGCCACAGTCGCCAGCTTTTATGTGTTTTACTCCATCGAGGAGCTGCTGGCTGCTGGAGTTCACCTTGCCTTTTAACAGCAGCGTTGATCACCATTATCTTTACCCGCAATCTCAGAGCAGGACGACAAGCTCATGTGGAAATGGGAACATCTCACACCAACAACTGAAGGATTTTCTTGATGCTCGTGTACACCTTTGGTCACAAATCACAGGACATTAATAGAAGAATATTTAACAACTACAAGGAATGAATACAAGGCATCCGATGGAGTTTACTCTTCAACAATGATCATTTTCACATCATCACAAAACCTTAGACTTGAATGTGGAAAAGTGTTGACATGTATAATATCATGCCGGCACCTACAGACCTTTATTTTCATGCCTACCTGGTGTACTGAAGAAGTTACGATGAGTTTGGTGGTGATATTATGTTGTCAATCAATTCAGTTTGATCTCTGATGCGCCAATTCCTTACACGTTTAGCACATTTTGGAGTAATGTGCAGGACAGCGTGTACGGTTCTTTTCAGGTATACGTTTACAAATTGGTAAAATAACCTTCATTTAGTTTTCTTCTAAGGCAATGATGTATTTTTTATTACAGCATTGCACGGGTTCTCATCCACCTCACACTTCATATGATTCCATTTTCCACTAAAACATACTGTCCCAGTTATGGTACAGCCAAATGTTGTACGTAACAAACTAGTTTGTTATGAGTGGCAGATAAAGCAAGTGAGAAAAACGATGGAATTTAATAAAAAGTTCATTGTTCTTCCCAAACTCCTGATGAGCAGAGAGGGTGGCTGGACTTGGGGAGCACACAGGACTCACCTCTCATGGTGACATCAGCTGATGTGCGCAGGGTTCTGAACAAAACAAACCCACGAAAAGCAGCAGGCCCAGACAACATCTCAGGACGTGCACTTCGGGTTTGCTCATCAGAGCTAGCTGATGTGCTTGCTGACATATTTAACCTGTCGCTTGCACAAGCATCTGTACCGACCTGCTTTAAGTCCACCACCATAGTGCCCGTACCCAAGAAGAGCAACGTGACCTGCTTGAATGACTATCGCCCTATAGCACTCACTCCTATTGTTATGAAGTGCTTTGAAAGATTAGTCATGACCCACATCAAAAAGAGCATCCCGGCGGCAACTGTGGACCCTCTACAGTTTGCATATCGCCAGAACCGGTCCACGGATGATGCAGTCAACACTGCCATCCACACAGCCCTTTCTCACCTACAGGGCCCGGACACATATGTCAGAATGCTATTTATAGACTATAGCTCTGCTTTTAATACAGTCAGCCCCCACAAACTCACAAATACGCTCCTCACACTTGGCCTGTCTCCCTCCCTCTGTAACTGGGTGTTTAACTTTCTAACAGGCAGGCCCCAGTCAGTCAGAGTCCACAACCGCACATCCAGCTCAAGAATTGTGAGCACTGGGACCCCCCAGGGGTGTGTGCTGAGTCCGCTCCTCTACACGCTCTTCACCTATGATTGCGTGGCCTCCCAGAACAACACCAGCATCATTCAATTTGCGGATGACACTACAGTCATCGGCCTGATCACTGGTGGTGTTGAAACGTCATACAGAAGAGAGGTGGCGGACCTCATAGCTTGGTGTCATGATAACAATTTCCTTCTCAATACAGATAAGACTAAAGAGATGATCATCGACCCAAGAACAAGGGAAAAGGAGCCGCATAGACCACTGTTTATTGATGAGACTGAGGTGGAGAGGGTGAAAACCTTCAAGTTCCTTGGCACACACATCAGCGAGGACCTCACCTGGTCTCACAACACTCAACAAATTATGAAGAAGTCCCAAAGGAGACTGTACTTCCTGAGAAGACTGAGGAAATTTGGCATGTCCACCAAAATCCTCAGTTGCTTCTATAGATGCACTATGGAAAGTGTCCTTACCGCCTCCATCACTGTTTGGTACGGTAACTGTACAACACGTGATAGGAAGGCACTCCAGCGGGTGATCAAGACCTCACAGAACATTGTTGGGGCAGCCCTCCCCTCACTGCAAGACATTTATAAAACTAGAGTCCTACGAAGAACACACAACCTCATCAAGGACAGCACACATCCACAACACTCATTATTCACACTCCTACCGTCAGGCAGACGCTACAGGAGTTTGAAGTCCAGGACCACAAGGCTGGCAAACAGCTTTTACCCACAGGCCATCAGGCTTCTCAACGAAGCACTCACACACGCCGCACGCAACACACGCACACACTCATAGCACTATTTATTTATTTGTATTAATGTCTCTTCTGTTGTTGTTGCTTAATTTATTGGTATATATGTTTATGTTTCTTATGTTATTCTTTCTTGTGTTTTCTTTCTTTTCTTGGGAGAATGAACAGAATAAGATTTTCATTGCATAGTAGAACTGCTGTTTTACCATGCACATGACAATAAAACTCTCTTGAATCTTGAAGGTACCTCTCCTTCCCCTCCTTCAGTAAAGGTAAAAATGGTAACGCTATGCAATAAAGTACACAAAATGATAGTAGTTAATGAGGAACGAACCTACCTAACCCTAACCAGTACTCATTAGTTCTTCATTAGCGCCTCAGTAACTACTGTATTTTTGTGTACCTTATTGTAAAGTGAGACCATATAAATTGTCATTTTTCCAATTCACTCCTCCTCACGATTATCATGCTCCATAAAATGTGTTTTATGTTGATTTTTGGGTGTCTGGAACAGATCGTTTATTTACATTGATGATTTCCTATAGGGGGCCGCACGGTGGTCTAGTGGTTAGCATCCAGAAGACCTGGGCTCAAATCTCCGTTGGGCATTTCTGTGTGGAGTTTGCATGTTCTCCCCGTGCGTGTGTGGGTTTTCTCCGGGTACTCCGGTTTTCAAGATTCAAGAGAGTTTTATTGTCATGTGCATGGTAAAACAGCAGTTATACCATGCAATGAAAATCTTATTCTGTTCATTCTCCCAAGAAAAGAAAGAAAACAAATGAAAGAATAAGAACATAAGAAACATAAACACATAAACATATATACCAATAAATTAAGCAACAACAACAGAAGAGACATTAATACAAGTAAATAATACAAATAAATAAATAAATAAATAAATAAAGTGCTATGAGTGTGTGCGTGTGTTGTGTGCGGCGTGTGCGAGTGCTTCGTTGAGGAGCCTGATGGCCTGTGGGTAAAAGCTGTTTGCCAGCCTTGTGGTCCTGGACTTCAAACTCCTGTAGCGTCTGCCTGACGGTAGGAGTGTGAATAATGAGTGTTGTGGATGTGTTTTCGTGGGTTTGTTTTGTTTAGAACCCTGCGCACATCAGCTGATGTCACCATGAGAGGTGAGTCCTGTGTGCTCCCCAGGTTCAGCCACCCTCTCTGCTCATCAGGAGTTTGGGTGTCAAAGCGGGCATAGAACTCATTCAACTCATCAGGAAGTGTGGTTTGGCTGGACGTGGCTACGCTACTCTGCTGTCGATAGTCTGTGATGTGCTGGAGCCCCGCCCACATGCGCCGAGGGTCTGAGGTGGAATAGTAGCCCTCCAGCTTCTGTCTGTACTGTCTTTTGGCCTCTCGTATGGACCTCCTCAGGTCATATCTGGCCTTTTTGTAGTCCTCAGCGGTGCCCATGACAAATGCAGTCGAACGAGCACGTAGCTTAGCCCTTACATCACAGTTCATCCACTGTTTTTGGTTAGGGTATTTTCTGTAATACTTGGTGGTGGTAACCGTCTCTATGCATGTGCTAATGTAGCCAGTAACAGCAGAAGCATATTCATCCAAATCAACAGTACAATCTTCCCTCCCCGCTGCAGTTTTAAACACATCCCAGTTTGTGCAGCCAAAGCAGTCCTGAAGTACTTGATCAGTTTCTTCATTCCACACTTTAACTGCTGTACGTACAGGGGGAGCTTTTTTAAGAAGTTGTCTGTATGTTGGATAAAGGAATATAGAGATGTGGTCAGCCTTTCCAAAGTGGGGTCTTGGAACAGCCTTCAAAGCACCTTTCATGTTGCAGTAGACTTGGTCCAGGATGTTATTTTCCCTCGTGGGAAAGCTCACATGCTGGTAATATTTGGGGAGGACAGTCCTGAGGTTACAGTGGTTGAAATCGCCAGATATAATAAATACAGCGTCTGGGTGTTTGGTCTCGTTTTTATCAATGATGTCATGCAGTAGGCCTAGTGCATTAGCAGTGTTAGCTCGTGGTGGGATGTAAACAGCAGTTAAATACACAGCGCTAAACTCACGAGGCAAATAAAAAGGTCTGCATTTCACCATCAGCAGCTCAATGTCCTGCGAGCAGTGCTTTTCCATCGTCTGTACGTCTGTGCACCACCGTTTGTTCACGTAAACACAGACGCCGCCACCTCTGTGTTTACCAGACGCTAAAGTCCGATCTCCCCGGTAAGCAGCAAATGATTCCAACTGGATCGCCGAGTCCGGTATATCCTCCGTCAGCCAGGTTTCTGTGAAGGTGAGGACACAGCATTCCCTGATCTCACGTTGAGCTGTAATCCTTGCTCGTAGTTCGTCCATCTTGTTTTCAAGAGAGCGGACGTTGGCTAGCAGCAGGCTTGGTAGCGGTGGCCTCGTCGCTCTAGCTTTTAGCCTAGCATGCAGGCCGGCTCGCTTGCCTCGTTCACGCCTCGGATGCTTTGCTCGCCGGGTATTCAGCTCACCAGGTCCGCAGGCTGCTGCGTTCTCCCGGCGCAGAAGAAAGGCAAAGTCTGAGAGGCTAAATGAAAGTTCATGGTGAACCCTGCCGATGTTCAAAAGTGTCTCTCTGTTGTAATGTACTGCGTGAGTGTGTTGAATGTCCAAAATGAACAATAAAATAGCAAAAAATAGAAAAACACGGGAGAGTGTCACAGAGACGTCTGCCACGGAGGGCGCCATCTTTGATTATATCTCCCACATTCCAAAAACATGCATCTTAGCTTCACTGGAGACTCTAAATTGTCCATAGGTATGAATGTGAATGGTTGTTTGTCTATATGTGCCCTGCCATTGGCTGGCCACCAGTCCAGGGTGTACACCGCCTGTTGCCCCAAGTCAGCTGAGATAGGCTCCAACATACTCCCGCGACACTAATGAGGAGAAGCGGCATAGAAAATGGATGGATGGATGGATTTCCTATAGGAAAAATTGCTTGAGTTTTCATATACAGTCAAACTTGTCTATAGCGGCCACTAGAAAGAGTCTGCAAAAGTGGCCGCTATAGACAGGTGGCCTCTATAGACAGGTTGGCGTCCAGTTTGAATGTTGACCAGTAGAGGAAAGAAAAAGAAAAAAAAGGGAAAATAATAATAATAATAATAATGTTGGCCAGTAGAGGGCACTGCGGACTGCGGACAAAAGTTGTACAGCACTAGTAGGCTTGTTATTATCATGGTTCATGGTTTTAATCCTGAACATGCATATGAGTCAAACAGTAGCACATCACATAGTACAATTCACAATTTTGCATGTCCAAAAAGGAGTAGGAAGAAGCAAAGCTTATTTAATCCGACCCCTCATCAGTTTCACATCAGTTGCAATACATTTATTCACCTCTTGTTCTTCCAAGTGTACTTTGTAGGTCTACATGACAATGTAGTGCAATCATAGCCAAGGTTTTTACTTACTAAAAGGAAGCTAGAGGCTTAATAATAACTGATAGAATATATCCACGACCCACAGAACAAAGCTGTGCTAGTAATGTCTTATGCTTGTTTTTAATATTTTACTTTTTATATGGCAGAGTGGCATTACAGCTTTAGTTCATCAGGAAGTGACGGGAAGTGACGGTGGGCGTCCCGAGCAGGAGAGCTAGGCTCAGTGCTAGCTGTGAGTTTGGAGAGAGTTGGGAAGTGTGTTTATGTTGGCGTGGATGTAAAGTCCTGCAGTGTTCTCCGCTGTTAATAAAGCCATTAAAGTGCATCGGCGACGTGAGTCTCTCCTTCCCCACAACAAGCGGCATTGCAGTATTGACCAGTGCACACCAGGAAATACACGGTGTCATTTCTTACAGGCATTGGCTGGACAGCTATGTAGTGGGGCTTGTTTGACCTTTGCCTTGTGGGCAAGCAGGAAGGAGAGACGATACTGAGAGATGTGTGTGTGTTCTGAGCTGCTGTCTGGTGGCCGCGTTCAATAAATAAAGTTGGCAGAAGCAACAGGAGAAGTTTCCCTCTTTGCTTCGGAGCTGAATAACACTGACAAGTTAACAGACTAGTAGCGAACGGAAAAGAAGACGGCTTTGTTTGTGTCGAATACAGAAGATGAGGACTTTGATGGATTTGTGGATGAGGATTGATGAAAAATAACGTGAGTACATTCTAAAATACTTCAATTCAGTACAACCCAACTCAGTTTTGCTCCCGCTGCCGCATGCATGCTAGCGTATGTTTTTTTTTTATTGTAGCGTCGCTGGGAGCACGTCCTGTTCCCAGTCTACTTTGCGGTAATGTTTTGGTGCAAATGCTCTTAAAGTTACATGTTTGACCAGGAAATAGCAAGCTAAAAAGAAGACGGCTTTTTTATGTGACAGTTTGTGTGGATCTTGTGAATGATTGTGACTGAGCTAGGACTCAGTAATGAAAGTCTACACACGATGGCTTCATTGATTGAAAAACAAAACTTTTTCGTGCATGAAGCTTCTACTTGAGTCGGTAATTTGGCCGCTATATGCAGTCAGATATTGACCAAGGGAGACAAAATGGGTGGCCGCTGGCTGCGTTGGACAAGTGACTGCTATACACAGGGTCTATAACATGTAAATTTGGTGCAGGGGATTTTTCAGTGGCTGCTATAGGCAGGTGGCCGTTCTTAGTCATGTACATAATCTCTTCATTAAAGGCAAGGCGGTAAAATTGGGAACATTTTCATCTGTGGTCTTTACACTTGCACACCCCCTCCCACACACATGCACGTGCACACCCCCTCCCACACACACAGACAGAGAGAAGAAGAGTTGGAGAGATATTAAGGCCAAATGTAGCAGATTGCTGTATAAAAAGGTAATTTACAATATTAAAGTGACTTGTATTTATATGCAAATGACTTCCTCTTCTGAAACGTGCTTGAATAATTGATGTGAAGGCTTTATTTGGGAGAATGAAGCGAGTTTTCCCCGTCGGAAAGTAATGCCATTAAAAGACACTATTAAGATCCTCAGTTTTCCTTCATTTCCCATTTCATGTTTTTCCATTCCGAGATTTTATTTCTTTCAATTACAGCAGCATGTTAGCCTTCAGGTAAAGAAGCAACATTCCCGTTATTGCCTTCCATTGTGAACGCCCCCCATGGGTGTTTGTTCTTTCCTTTGCTTAGCAATTGCGAGAAGGTTCCAATGCCTGCGTCAATACACACCAATATCAATATCATATTTCATCTTCATCTTGCTTCCTGCTGTAATGTAGACATCTCATGTACACCTGTAGCTTTTACAATGTATTTGTACTTTATTTATCCCACAGCGGGGAAATTCACTTGTTACAGCAGCAAGCAAGATACGCAAGTAAAGAATACATATTGACTACAACATGGTTCAGGTGGTGCAGGTGTTGTAGAGCCTGACAGCGGTCGGTATGAAGGACCTGCGGAACCTCTCCTTCTTACACCGTGGGTGTAACAGTCTGCTGCTGAAGGAGCTGCTGAGGGAAACAACAGTGTCATGTAGCGGGTGAGAGGTGTTGTCCATGATGGATGTCAGCTTAGCCAACATCCTTCTCTCCCCCACTTCCTCCAGAGTCCAGAGGACCGTCCAGGACAGAGCTCGCGCTCCTGATCAGTCTATTGATCCTGCTCCTGTCCCTGTCCGTGCTGCCCCCTCTCCAGCAGCCCACAGGATAGAAGATGGCTGAGGCCACCGCAGAGTCATAAAAGGTCCGTAAGAGAATCCTGCACACACCAAAGGACCTCAGTCTCCTCAGCAGGTGGAGGCGACTCTGGCCCTTCTTGTAGAGGGCGTGGGTGTTGACGGACCAGTCCAGTTTGTTGTTGAGGTGAACACCCAGGAATTTGTAGCTGTTTACCAACTCTATGTCCGCTCCCTGGATGTTCACCGGTGTGAAGTGAGATGTTTTCCTCTGGAAGTTAATGATCATCTCCTTTGTCTTGCTGGTGTTGAGTTGTAGCTGGTTAAGCTCACTCCAGCTGACAAAGTCCCTGATGACCGTCCTGTTTTCCAGATCGTTCCCCTCTGAAACACAACCAACAATGGCTGTGTCGTCGGAGAACTTCTGGATGTGACACTTTGTGGAGTTGTGTGTGAAGTCCGAGGTGTAGAGGGTGAAGAGGAAAGGGGAGAGCACCGTACCCTGAGGGGCACCTGTGCTGCAGAGTACCATGTCAGACACACAGTGACGGAGCCTCACATACTGTGGTCTGTTGGTGAGGTAGTCTATAACCCATGCAGTCAGGTGTTGGTCTACTCCCACACTCTCCATCTTCACTCTGAGTAGTGACGGCTGGATGGTGTTAAAGGCACTGGAGAAGTCAAATCTTTCACTCAGCATCAAAACTATTCCATTTTTTTTTATTTCGCCCCACTTCTGCATTTCTTGCCGGATTCAAAATGTTGAACTCATTTGGGCCAGTGTGACTATCTAATGACACATTCCAAAAAAACCCACACATTTTTCGCAATTTGACATTTTCCTCACCAACATTCCCATCAAAAATGAACCACAATCAAACGGATTGGCATTGAATGGATTGCAACTGGAATGTTCATGCTGTCTTAGATGATGATTTGCTTCTTGTCCCAGCAGACTTCATCAGTTCGTGCTCAAAGACCAGATAGGACAGCTCTAGTCAGAGGAAATGATGTAGGATGAGAGTACACTAAGTCCCCAACTTACGAACATCCGACTAGCGAACATTCGCGGATATGAACACCAGCCGACTGGTCTATATTTGATTTTATTTTGCCTTGTAGTCGCTCCATCAGTATTTTTACTGCTACTGTACATGCTTGACCAGTAGAGGGCACTGTGACACTGCTAATGGGACCAACAGACGCTGGGGAGAGAAAGCTAAATTGTAGCTGTACGATGCAACCCGGACAGAGCGCATGATTAAAGTTGATGAATGAGTGAATAGGCCTGCTTAATTCTACACCACCCACAGAACACTACCTCTTTTAGAAGAGTCTAACCAACACGACCATTTGTCCTTTTTTCCAATAACTCCTCCTCCTCCTCCTCCACAACGACGTATGCTGGACCACTCCTCTTCAAAGGTAAATAACATTTATCATTACGTATTATTATATCACTTTTATTATTGTTTTTTTCATTAATTATCCTGGTTTAATATTACAACTGCATCCAAACTCATTTACATACATACACATATACCGTATATGTATGCACGTACATGTAGTACCTATATCATTGGTAATATTACCTTTTCCCCTACTTAAGAACAAATCGACATAAGAACGGTCCTCTGGAACCAATTGTGTTTGTAAGTTGGGGACCTAGTGTACTTCTTTAAGGTAGAACTACGCCACAAACAAGCGCAATTTCACTCTTTTGTGGTGTCAAATGACAGTCGTTACAGTGGAGTGGGGCCTCTGTCAGCCAACGACAGTCGTTAGCATTCCATTCAGATGTACTGTAATGATGGTCATGGGCATGCCTGAAACCAAGGTGGCTGTGCCTTGTTTATTTGTTTGAGGCCAAATGAAGGAATGGAAGGACAGCATTGGATGTGTCGTAGACCTCCCTCTCTGTTCAGAGATGCTTTCTCAACTTTAGGGTAGATGGCCTCCCCAAAAGAGAGCTGTTTGTCTTTGAGGTGCAGGTAGACCACAGAGTGTGGACCTAAAGGGTTAGCGTGTGTGTGTTGCGACATCCGCCTGCTCAGTGGCTGCTCGCTTTGGCCGATGGAGAAATCAGTGCCGTGGACAGCATACACCACATTGCTGTTCTGCTACGGGGTGTCCTGTCTTTGGGATGCACCAGCGTTTGTGTTGGGCAATAAGCACAACACCTCTTGTGTACAACAGAGAGATAACACAATCACAAGACCTTTCACTTGGAACAAAGGCACCCTGTTCTTTTGAATTCATCTCAGACACACGCGCATGCACGCACACGCACACACACACACACGGTTTCATTATATGCAAGATATATGCTCGATGGCGCCCTCCGTGGCAGACGTGTCCGTCTCATTCTCCTGTTTTTTTTTCTATTTTTTGACATTTTATTGTTCATTTTGGACATTCAACACACTCACGCAGTACATTACAACAGAGAGACACTCTTAAACATCGGCAGGGTTCACCATGAACTTTCACTCAGCCTCTTAGACTTTGGCTTTCTTCTGCGCCGGGAGAACGCAGCAGCCTGCGGGCCTGGTGAGCTGAATACCCGGCGAGCAAAGCATTTGAGACGGAAATGAGGCAAGAGGGCCGGCCTGCATGCTAGGCTAAAAGCTAGAGCGACTAGGCCACCGCTACCAAGCCTGCTGCTAGCCAACGTCCGCTCTCTTGAAAACAAGATGGACGAACTAAGAGCAAGGATTACAGCTCACCGTGAGATCAGGGAATGCTGTGTCCTCACCTTCACAGAAACCTGGCTGACGGAGGATATACCGGACTCGGCGATCCAGTTGGAAACATTTGCTGCTTACCGAGGAGATCGGACTTTAGCGTCTGGTAAACACAGAGGTGGCGGCATCTGTGTTTACGTAAACAAACGGTGGTGCACAGACGTACAAACGATGGAAAAGCACTGCTCGCAGGACATTGAGCTGCTGATGGTGAAATGCAGACCTTTTTATTTGCCTCGTGAGTTTAGCGCTGTGTATTTAACTGCTGTTTACATCCCACCACGAGCTAACACCGCTAACGCACGAGGCCTCCTGCATGACATCATTGATAAACACGAGACCAAACACCCAGACGCTGTATTCATTATATCTGGCGATTTCAACCACTGTAACCTCAGGACTGTCCTCCCCAAATATTACCAGCATGTAAGCTTTCCCACGAGGGAAAATAACATTCTGGACCAAGTCTACAGCAACATGAAAGGTGCTTTGAAGGCTGTTCCAAGACCCCACTTTGAAAATGCCGACCACATCTCCATATTTCTTTATCCAACATACAGACAACTTCTTAAACAAGCTCCCCCTGTAAGTACAGCAGTTAAAGTGTGGAATGAAGAAACTGATCAAGTACTTCAGGACTGCTTTGGCTGCACAAACTGGGATGTGTTTAAAACTGCAGCGGGGAGGGAAGATTGTACTGTTGATTTGGATGAATACGCGTCTGCTGTTACTGGCTACATTAGCACATGCATAGAGACGGTTACCACCACCAAGTATTACAGAAAATACCCTAACCAAAAACAGTGGATGACCTGTGATGTAAGGGCTAAGCTACGTGCTCGTTCGTCTGCATTTGTCATGGGCACCACTGAGGACTACAAAAAGGCCAGATATGACCTGAGGAGGTCCATACGAGAGGCCAAAAGACAGTACAGACAGAAGCTGGAGGGCTACTATTCCACCTCAGACCCTCGGCGCATGTGGGCGGGGCTCCAGCACATCACAGACTATTGCCAGCGGAGTAGCGCAACCACGTCCAGCCAAACCACACTTCCAGATGAGCTGAATGAGTTCTATGCCCGCTTTGACACCCAAACTCCTGATGAGCAGAGAGGGTGGCTGGACTTGGGGAGCACACAGGACTCACCTCTCATGGTGACATCAGCTGATGTGCGCAGGGTTCTGAACAAAACAAACCCACGAAAAGCAGCAGGCCCAGACAACATCTCAGGACGTGCACTTCGGGTTTGCTCATCAGAGCTAGCTGATGTGCTTGCTGACATATTTAACCTGTCGCTTGCACAAGCATCTGTACCGACCTGCTTTAAGTCCACCACCATAGTGCCCGTACCCAAGAAGAGCAACGTGACCTGCTTGAATGACTATCGCCCTATAGCACTCACTCCTATTGTTATGAAGTGCTTTGAAAGAATAGTCATGACCCACATCAAAAAGAGCATCCCGGCCACTGTGGACCCTCTACAGTTTGCATATCGCCAGAACCGGTCCACGGATGATGCAGTCAACACTGCCATCCACACAGCCCTTTCTCACCTACAGGGCCAGGACACATGTGTCAGAATGCTATTTATAGACTATAGCTCTGCTTTTAATACAGTCAGCCCCCACCTCTGTAACTGGGTGTTTAACTTTCTCACAGGCAGGCCCCAGTCAGTCAGAGTCCACAATTGCACATCCAGCTCAAGAATTGTGAGCACTGGGACCCCACAGGGGTGTGTGCTGAGTCCGCTCCTCTACACGCTCTTCACCTACGATTGCGTGGCCTCCCAGAACAACACCAGCATCATTAAATTTGTGGATGACACCACAGTCATCGGCCTGATCACTGGTGGTGTTGAAACATCATACAGAAGAGAGGTGGTGGACCTCATAGCTTGGTGTCGTGATGACAATCTCCTTCTCAATACAGATAAGACTAAAGAGATGATCATTGACCCAAGAACAAGGGAAAAGGAGCCGCATAGACCCCTGTTTATTGATGAGACTGAGGTGGAGAGGGTGAAAACCTTCAAGTTCCTTGGCACACACATCAGCGAGGACCTCATCTGGTCTCACAACACCCAACAAATTATGAAGAAGTCCCAAAGGAGACTGTACTTCCTGAGAAGACTGAGGAAATTTGGCATGTCCACCAAAATCCTTAGTTGCTTCTACAGATGCACTATGGAAAGTGTCCTTACCGCCTCCATCACTGTTTGGTACGGTAACTGTACAACACGTGATAGGAAGGCACTCCAGCGGGTGATCAAGACCTCACAGAACATTGTTGGGGCAGCCCTCCCCTCACTGCAAGACATTTATAAAACTAGAGTCCTACGAAGAACACACAACCTCATCAAGGACAGCACACATCCACAACACTCATTATTCACACTCCTACCGTCAGGCAGACGCTACAGGAGTTTGAAGTCCAGGACCACAAGGCTGGCAAACAGCTTTTACCCACAGGCCATCAGGCTTCTCAACGAAGCACACACACACGCCGCACGCAACACACACACACACACACTCATAGCACTTTATTTCTTTATTTGTATTATTTATCTGTATTAATGTCTCTTCTGTTGTTGTTGCTTAATTTATTGGTAATTATGTTTCTTATGTTCTTATTCATTTTCTTGTGTTTTACTTTCTTTCTTTTTTGGGAGAATGAACAGAAAAAGGATTTCATTGAATAGCAGAACCACCAGCTTTACTGTGCATATGACAATAAAACTCTTGAATCTTGAATTATGAGTCACCCTTCTAATGCGTGAACGGCTGGCCAGCCTCCCAGCCAAGATTGGTTGAAACCATCCATCCATCCATTTTCTATACCGCTTCATCCTCATTAGGGTTGCGGGGGCATGCTGGAACCTATCCCAGCTGACTTCGGGCGACAGGCGGGGTACACTCTGGACTGGTCGCCAGCCAATCGCAGGGCACATATAGACAAACAACCATTCACACTCACATTCATACCTATGGGCAATTTAGCGTCGCCAATTAACCTCACCTGCATGTTTTTTTTGGGGAATGTGGGAGGAAGCCAGAGTGCCCGGAGAAAACCCACACGCACACAGGGAGAACATGCAAACTCCCCACAGAAATGCCCCAAGGGAGAATCGAACCCAGGTCTTCCCGATCTCCAGGCTGTTCCTGTATTGGCCAACGTGCTAACCACTAGACCACCGTGCGGCCTTGGTTGAAACCAGAGGAGAGAAATATGAAACTAAGAAAGTTTCCCTAAAAGATGTGCAAGTGAGAGTCGATGGTGGACATGCCGATGCGCTGGGATGGATCCTCAACACAGCTTTCATGGTCACACATAGTTGGGAGTGTTATTTGACAAACCAAATCTTTTTGTTGTCTGCTTAACAGCAATGAAAATATGTGCAGCCCGGAGAACAGAGCCGTGCATGTGATGCTGCAGACAGGTAATAACCCCCCCCCACATGAGCTCTCAGGGAATCCAATTAGAGCAGCAGGGCAGCTTGATGGAGACAAATATTAAAATGAGATAATATCAGCAATGCTGTCCTTTTTTTCCACATCAAGGTATACGTCCTGACTCCAAGACGCAGGAAATGAATGTTGTTTTATTTGTGAAGAAGCAAGAGATGAGATGAAGCTGGGTGGTGTCAGACTGTCCCTCAGAGGCCACTGTAGGCCTCCCTGCCGCATGTCCTTCCTGCCAATAAGCACCCCATTAAAGTGAAACATTTTGCTCAGACCGTGTACTGTACATAATCGTCAATTAGCCGCCGGCGTGGAGATGGCACCTCTGCTAACCTCCAGGAGTCTCAAGCTGCCTCATTATTCCCGGCCTGACTCGCTCGTGTCTGGCAGAGATGGCAGGAGCGGCATGAGAAATAAATGGCGTGACTAACAAGGTTATTTTTTTCACTATCCAGTCAAACTAATTACCGATGGCCAGTACGGGTATTGATACTACCATCGTGGAGGAGACGCTCTCTGTGCCGATGAGGATGAGAGAAATGACACAATGATGACAGATGACACATGAATGACAATTTGCTATCAACGTCTTAAGTCTTCTTTGCAACCTCAATGACACCGCGTACGCTTGCCTTCCTATTTTCTACTTTTGTTCTGGTCCCTGCCTTCTTCTCACAGACGTCACTGAGCGGGCTGGAGGCGGGACCACCGAGCACACATGATGCTGATTTAAACTGATTGCTTGCAGCTGGGGTCGCTGGTTCTTTGGACTCCCACTCAGCTTCTTGGATTGCCAAGTGCTACTTTTTCAAGCCCTGCGTCTTAGGCTAGCTTAAGACGTTGTTTTTGCTGGACACGCCACTGCCTTGCATCTAGGCTTCCTATCTGCACCAAACATCATATCATCCATGTGATTGTGTGATTGGTATTGGTATTGACCCATCTCACCCACTGATGATCATAAAAATGTGGTGGGAGCATCCCCAGTAACAAATGACTTTGTGCTGAAAATCTGGTAAATTCTGTATCATTGTGTAACTGTGTATAATCTCCTGACAAGCTTTTATTTTGAAAGCTGGACATTGCCAGCTACAGGAAGTGTTGCAGCCGTTGTGGGGGTGTAAGTGTAAGTGTTGTTGCATGGCAGGAGATAATGGCTAATTAAAGGTAAATATTTGGACGTATGCCTGCGGGGGTGGGGTTGGGGGGTCCTGAGCTGAGCTGTCTTTCCACGCTTGTAAGGCTTGGCTTAACAAGGTCTCCCCGGAAATCATTTCCAATAGAAAATCTTCTCCTAATTGCCACTTGTTAATAAGTTTATTTTGGGCACATGCTTGGCTGTTTTTATGATAGCTCAGGGGGGGGCTAACAGTCTCTGGGGACCTTTAAACGTAGGATGCAGTCTACTAATTAAGCAGCAAAGGGAATATTACACATTAGTCAAAGGAAAAGTCTGTTGTGTTTAAAGGTTACGCACCATGCATTTTCAATTTCCTCTTGTTGCCGTAATTCCAAATTAAAGAAGTGAAATCTCTGAGGGACAGTGGGACCCACTTCTTTACTTTACTGCCCACATTTGCCATAGAAATTCATGCAACGTAACCATAAAACAACAAAACTACAAGTCTGTAAACAAAGGAGCACTTTTATTTTGACTTCCTTTTGCCTTTCCTCTTTCCATCTATTCCTCAAGCACATGAGCTTTTTTGTAGATAAACTATGGAACCTCCTCACTCATCTCCCCCTCATGAACTCTTTCCAAAAGGTCGGACAAAAACCAAAACCTCCAAAAACCAAACCAACTATAAATCCAAAGAATCCATTCCAGACCCCAAACACATTTTACAGAGAATAATTGTAGTTTTCCACACAGAAAACAATGTGAAATCATCATCAATGATTAGAAATTGTAAATAAATGAGGGATGAAACGGGCACTCCATTCCATGGAAAGGGAACGCTACGTGAGCAACCAGACTAGTTTGTTAGTTTACCAGCTAACCAGATAACCAGACCCTGTACAGACAGTGCATTTTCAAGCAAAAACAAACCATGTGGAAAGCGAGGTTGTGTTGTGCTAAACGTGAGAATTTGCATTTGTGATTATTGCGTTATCAGCATAGAAAGTTTGATGCTGGGAAAAAAGGTTGGCATGAAAGTCAGCACATGTGAGGCGTAACACAACAAAATGCACACGCCGTGCGTGGCTATTAACAATTTGTACGTTGCAGCTCAGACTGCAATGACTGAGTCACAGAGGTGTGGAAGACAGTCATTAAACACGTCCGTCATTTTTGAATCAAAGACTTGAAAAAGAAGCAATGGATGTTTTTCCAACCAACGCAACTGTTGCTGCAGCGTCTGATTCATTTCATCTGGCCCCCCTGCTGGGACCATGTTCCCAAGAGACACCGTCTGGGTTTCTTGACTAATTGGGGTGACTGTGTGTGTGCGTGTGGGAGGGCTGGGCTTGGTGGGATTAGTTTTTCTCGCTCCCTCTGCTGTGTTGGAAGAAAAGCAAACATTTTATGCTCTGCAGGCATTTTCATGTCGTCCGTGTCCAAAAAGGAAGCACCAATCATGTTGATGTTCCTACACCATCACATGATCACCACTCAACACAACTTTACCATGAAATGACACATTTCACATGCGGTCAAAGCACACGTCCCACACGCCCCTCATAGTTTTTGCACCCTGTCTTGGTCTTTGTATCATCGGGACAGCTGAAGGTAGTAGCACGCAGTGATCATTCCTACACATTCAATCTCAAGCCTTCCTTGATGTGAGGCGCAGTATCTAAACAAATATGCAAGGTGAAATAGTACACCAAAGAATGTGATGTCTTTTGGGAATCCGTCTGCCGCAGTCTTCCAGGAAAAGGCTGACACACAACAAGCAGGCAAAGTATGAAAACACCACAACAATGTATATATACTAATATATACAGTATACTGCAACATCCACATACTATACTAATATATACAGTATACTGCAACATCCACATGTTATACTAATATATACAGTATACTGCAACATCCACATGTTATACTAATATATAAAGTATACTGCAACATCCACATGTTATACTAATATATACAGTATACTGCAACATCCACATACTATACTAATATATACAGTATACTGCAACATCCACATGTTATACTAATATATACAGTATACTGCAACATCCACATACTATACTAATACATACAATATACTGCAACATCCACATGTTATACTAATATATAAAGTATACTGCAACATCCACATACTATACTAATACATACAATATACTGCAACATCCACATGTTATACTAATATATACAGTATACTGCAACATTCAAATATTGCAAATGATTGGCGGTGATTTGGATTCCATGTTTGAGAAGGTGTTCCGATGGAGGGCATCTTTTCTTGGACGAGCCAACCAGCAAAGCAGCAGCACGCTGACAGTCACGTCCTTTCTTCAAATGTAAGAAAGGTCATTCCTATTAAAAGCTGACAGCTACACTCTAATTAGTCAATGATCAAAATCATGGCCACAGAAAAAGGCAGTCAGGAGAGAAAATGTCAGTGGGAGGATGTTTGAAAGCTACACACAATCTTTCTTTCGGTCTTATTATACGCAAAAGAATAGAACATCATATTGGTATTATATGTACCTAGGTAGGCGTTATATCATATAGGTAGTATCATATCATACAGGCAGTATATGTACCTATAGGTTGCTATTATATCATATACAGTAGGTAGTATCATACCATATAGGTAGTATATGTACCGAGGGTGTCCTCCAGTTCAGGAGGCTTTGACCACAATCAGCTCACACTCCAGCCCTTAGCTTCACATAGACAAACCTGCTCTCTGCTGCCTGTATTTTACACACACGCGCGCGCACACACACACACGTTGTAGATAGTGTTTGTAAAAGAAGACAGTAAGGAGTAGTAAGAGCATGGAGTAAGTGACACACCAGAAGAAATGCTCCTCAAGCCAAGCTGGTAAACAGGTGCATGAAGTACTTAACCTTCTCTAACCCCAGCACAGGGGACAGCGTGCTGGCTTTTGTGTTGCTATGGTAACCGCTACACCATGCTTGTATCAATACGCACATGCTGTACATCCACATATTTCTCTCTCTTACCTTTGTAAGTAAAGGAAATGCAACTCAACCGGAGTCTTTATTGTGAATCTGTCAACTGCTCTCATCTTACTTATGTGTGTGCGTGTGCATGCGTGTGCGTTTGTGTGTACAGCAATTCCAAAAATCTTATTTCCTAAAATGAGCCTTTCCAAGGTCAGGAACATTGTTGATTTGAGTTTTGCCTTTTTGGAAGGCAACTATCTTGCAGCGTTAGAATATTTGTGTTCCCTTGTGCGGCGTGGGTGTTGCTTTTCAGCGTCTTCAGTTGGGGTTCGCTTGTCTTTGTGAAGCTTTGACAGCGTTGGTATTTGCAACCCCGCCTGGCAGTACCGACCCCACTGTGCCGGCCGACCCATCTGCCCGCTGAAATGAAATTAGAGGGGACTTGATGGCACGGCCCACCCAGGAGCTGATTGTATTACCCAAGCAGAAACTCAATTTGCTCCATTTGTGAGGCCATCAGGAAGGAATTGATTAGGATTTCACCTAACAGGCCCGGTGGCATCCCTTCAGCATTGGTGGCACTGCCAGTTAGAACAGCAGGATGCATTGCTACGTTAACACATCAAACCATAGCATCCGGGAGGTGAATTGAGGGGAGTGGGGGGTGAAGTGGAGTTTTGCTTGGTGGGAGGGTGTGGGCCTGCATGGCGAGCTTTGTGTGGCGCCGTGTTTCTTATTCTTTGTTTTCCTGTGTGGCGCAGCTTTGTTTTGTTTTTCATATTCCGTAGTAAACATCAAGACTGAATGGAATATTCAATTGAAAAAACGGAATCATTCTATGTATTGTGTTATAATACATTTGTTTTTTTTAATCATTTGATTTTCAAAAAAGATTCAGGGCTGAACAGCAAGGTGAAAAAACTCACTAACATTCCATGCAGGCAATATTCCTCCATGAACAGAATACCACAAATCAAGATGATTGGGTGGATTGGGAACCCTGCATGTCGAAAACAAGGTGAAATCATTATCAATGAGGAATGAATGGAACCCAGCAAGACTGTATTCAATAGTGTTTCACACCTTCTGCATCACCTTGTTGCCACTGGCAGCTTTCCTTGGCCCCATGGTGGGTTTTTTACCACTCAGTAAACAATGCACCCATGGTGAGTTGGCAACACGTGGGCTGCTTTGTCTGGCCACTCCATTTTGAGGAAAAATACACTACAGGGCAAATCAACACGTTTCTTACAGGGAATATTCTACCAAAACCAAGGCAACATTTTAGCCAAAACTAAAAAGTGAGGTTTTAATCATAATTCTTTAGATAACCCTAATTCCATGTGTTATGTTTGTAACTGCTATGGAATTAGGATTATAAATTCATTTCATGTGTTATCCTGCCAGAGGAAATGAGTGAATCCATTTTAGGCAGAGGTGAGGAGGCGGTACTGGACTGACATGTCACTCATAGCTCTGCTTCCACGTGCGTTTTTTTTTTTTAATGCAACTGGTACATACAGTAGTATTAGTATAATAGATAAATTGTATTAGTATAATAGATAAGGATGAAATTCCCTCCAATGCTTTGTGGTGCATGTGCAGGAAGAACACATTCCATTTTGGTGAGGATCTGGACTTCTCTAGCTTTGACTTTCTATTGACCTTGGTGCAATAATTTAGTGCCAATTCATCATGACTGAAGAGGAGTAGAAAGAAGCAACGCTTATTTAATCTCCCCCATGTCTCAGCGTGTTTTATATTGTGTAAGTTTGATCACCTGTGTTTAAATGCTAATAGTAGGAGAGAAAAACAAGCCACCCAGAATTCCACAAGATTGCGTTAGTACCGATTCACACAAATTCAACCAATCCCTGCGAGTGATGCACCACCTCACAGCCTTGTCACATCACCAAAAACTTGCCACCATATTTTGTCTGACAATCATGCTTTCCTAAGCAGCACTCAAACGTGGACGTCAACCCACCAATCAAGTGCAGCACGTCATCACTTGCAAAATATCTGGCATGGAAAAGGGAAGATGATTGGATGAGATCAGTAATAGAAACATGAATAAGATCTTTAAAAAAACACACAGAACAAACAAAATGCAGTGAAAGTGTTCATTCCTCATCCAGGCTGTTGGGACGGCAGGCCAGCAGATGTAGCAGATGATTCATGGGAGCTCCTGTGCAACAAAATAAATGTGGCCTGTCTTCTATCACAGCCCTGACCGTGAGCAAGACAGGCCTGCGTGCCTTTTATCAGCCAGGTCATTGTTCATGTTGACACACATTGTCTTACCAGCATGGGATGGGAACACGCTACCCACCGTATTAATGCTTTCTAATAAAGACAAGCATCCGTCAGCCTTTATATGCTCCTGTCAGGGCTCTCGCTCTCTCACACACACACACACACACACACACGTGCGTGCGCAGAGCCCTATGATATCCCTATGAATCCAAACAAAATGAAAGAAAACAGAAATGTACTGCTCAACGGGGAATCTTGCATAAATTGACAATGTAAATGAAATGCTGTCATCGTGAGGAGATGGAATGTTTGTGTTGGGAAATATTTCCCCATCTGACCACTCATCTCCTCACAAAAAACTAACCCGCCCCTTCCTGAACTAAACGCGTTGAAACGGCCACCTGAAACACTGACAGAGTTTACTGCGTGTTAATAAAGTGATTTGCATCGCATCAATGTCTTCCTTCATCACAAGCACAGCCGTTTCACTTTGTGAGCATTTTGTAGCACAGGCACATCCCCTTACAAAAGTTAGCAGATCAAACTGACCTTTCTGAAATACTGGACAAAATGTACCAATGATGTGTTGCATCTATAAATGGAAGGATTTTCGCATTCAGTTAACTGACATTTTATTAAGGTAAAAAAAAATGGAATTGTAAAAAATGAAAATCTAATGGATTTTCACACACACACACACACACACACACACAAGTCTAATCAAAATCTTAAGACCAGTTGAAAAATTGCTAGAATTTGCATTTTGCACATTTGGATCTTAAGGTTTCAAGTAGAGCTGCAAAATGCAAAAACAAGAAGGGGGGGTGAGACAAAAAGCATTTTGAAAAAGTAATTTATTGAAAACAATTAAAACTGAAATAGCCTGTTTATCAGCTGATCAAAAGTTTAAGACCATCGCTCAAAAAAATAACAAAAAACTCTCCAAAGCAGAACAACAAATGTTGTCAGTAGGACTCAGTAATGAGGAGCTCCACCGTTCTTGTTCATCACTTCCAAAATGGCTTTGGGCATGCTTGATGCGAGTGTTTCCAGGAGGCTAGTGGGAACATTGCTCCAAGTGGTGAAGATGGCTTCACCAAGGGCATCAACTGTCTGGAACTGATGGCCATTTTTATAAACTTCCCTTGCCATCCATCCCCAAATGTTCTCTACGGGATTTAAATGAGGGGAACATGCAGGATGGTCCAAAAGAGTGATGTTATTCTCCCTGAAGAAGTCCTTGGTCAAGCCAGCATTGTGACCTGCAGTGTTGTCCTGTTGAAAAACCCAGCTGTTACCATACACACGAGGGCCCTCGGTCATGAGGGATGCCCTCCGCAACATCTGCATCCTTTTGACGACCCCGCCCCACCTGAAGCTCCGGTGTTCCACTGAATGAAGAAGCACCCTAGATCATGGTTGACCCCACTCCACGGGTAGAAAACATCTCAGGTGGGATCTCCCTGTCATGCCAGTAACGTTGGAAGCCATCTGGACCTTCAAGGTTACATTTTTTCTCATCAGAGAATACAACTTTTTTCCACTTTTCAATGTCCCATGTTTGATGCTCCCTGGCAAAGTCGAAACGGGCACTTTTGTGGCGTTGAAGGAGACGAGGTCTTTGAATTCCTTTTTTGTTTTTTAAAGCCTTTTCCCGCAGATGCTGTCTAATAGTTATTGCGCTGCAGTCTGCACCAGTAAGGGCCTTAATGTGGGTGGAAGACCGCCCTCCAGCTCCGCGCAGGTGTGATTTTTTGGGTCTAGCGCTTGACTTTTTTGTTCCATAATGCTCAGGATCTTTCAAAAAATGTAGAACGACTGATTTACTGCACCCAACCTCAGCAGCAATGGCACGCTGCGAGAGGCCTTGCTTATGCAGCTCCACAATCCCAACATGTTCAAAAAGAGAAAGCTTCTTAGCTTTACCATCAGGAGGACATGACAGAAAATGAACATTTTGAGCATATTTTGGCTTTTATAGACTGTGGTCCTAAACTTTTGATCAGGTGATAAACAACCTATTTCAGTTGAATTGTTTTCAATAAATGACTTTTTCAAAATGCTTTTTGTGTCACCCCCCCTTCTTGTTTTTTCATATTGTAGCTCTATTAAAAACCTCTAAGATCCAAATGTGCAAAATGCTAATTCTAGCAATTTTTCAACTGGTCTTAAGATTTTGATCAGGAGTATGTGTGTGTGTGTGTGTGTGTGTGTGTGTGTGTGTACGTAGACACAGTGTACGTACGCTGGGGTGGTGGGGGGAGCTTTGTTATTTGCCTTCCAGCTCAACTGTCTCTTCCCCACAACGGCCGATCCACCTGTCCTGTCGAATGTTTCCTATTGGCCTGTTGAAGTCCAGCACAGAGCTGTATAGAACACTTTTAAAGTTGTAATGCATGTTTTAAGGTGTAGAAAAGCACCTGACATGTCTTGCATGTATTGTCCAGGCAGGTGTGAATGTCAACGTGTGCGTGTGTATCGGTGGCCAGCGAGAGGTTGAGTCTATTCCTGGCCAGTGAAGATGTCATGCAGCTTGGATGGCCACTGACAGCTCACCTGTGGACCAAAGGTCACAGGTGGCTCACCTCCCCAGGGGCAGCATGTCTGCTGATGACACAAACGCAGCAGGAACAACTGCTGGACATTCACAGCAGGGTGCCACTAAACCACGTGGGCTCCATCCGGGCTGGAACAGACTGCCTGGATCAGCGAGCTGATATCAGAGGCAGGCCAATATCATTAAATTTTTTTCCGATATTAGGATATCACTGTCGGAACGGGACACCCCAGCATCTTTGTAAGAGGTTTAAATGTACAAATGCAGCAGGGGATCAAATAATTATTTCCCCTGCAGTGGGGAAGGCAGAACAACACTGATATCGATCATGATTAGAACTGAAGCAGATGTGGATCTTTAAGTAAATACAGTCAAACCTGTCTTAGCGGCCACCTTTATAGAACGGCCACCTGCCTATAGCAGCCACTGAAAAATCCCCCGCAGCAAATTTACATGTTATAGACCTTGTGTATAGCAGTCACCTGTCTAACGCAGCCAGCGGCCACCCATTTTGTTTCCTTTGGTCAATATCTGACCGCATATAGCGGCCAAATTACCGACTCAAGTAGAAGCTTCATGCACGAAAAAGTTTTGTTTTCCAATCAATGAAGCAGTCGTGTGTAGACGTTAATTACTGAGTCCTAGCTCAGTCACAATCATTCACAAGATCCACACAAACTGTCAGTTGTTCCACATAAAAAAGCCATCTTCTTTTGAGCTTGCTATTTCCTGGTCAAACATGTAACTTTAAGAGCATTTGCACCAAAACATTACCGCAAATAAGGCTGGGAACAGGACGTGCTCCCAGCGACGCTACAATACAATACAATACTGCCTGCACGCTAAAACCATGCTAGCATATGTTTTTAAAAAGCAGTGGGAGCAAAACTGAGTTCGGTTGTACTTAATTGAAGTATTTTAGAATGTACTCACTTTATTTTTCATCAATCCTCATCCACAAATCCATCAAAGTCCTCATCTTCTGTATTCGACACAAACAAAACCGTCTTTTTTTCCGTTCGCTACTAGTCTGTTAACTTGTCAGTGTTATTCAGCTCCGAAGCAAAGAAGGAAACTTCTCCTGTTGCTTCTGCCAACTTTATTTATTGAACGCGGCCACCAGACAGCAGCTCAGAACACACACACATCTCTCAGCATCGTCTCTCCTTCCTGCTTGCCCACAAGGCAAAGGTTAAACAAGCCCCACTACATAGCTGTCCAGCCAATGCCTGTAAGAAATGACACCGTGTATTTCCTGGTGTGCACTGGTCAATACTGTAATGCCGCTTGTTGTGGGGAAGGAGAGACTCACGTCGCCGATGCACTTTAATGGCTTTATTAACAGCGGAGAACACTGCAGGACTTTACATCCACGCCAACATAAACACACTTCCCAACTCTCTCCAAACTCACAGCTAGCACTGAGCCTAGCTCTCCTGCTCGGGACGCCCACCGTCACTTCCCGTCACTTCCTGATGAACTAAAGCTGTAATGACACTCTGCCGTATAAAAAGTAAAATATTAAAAACAAAGCATAAGACATTAATTTGTTCTGTGGGTCATAGATAATAACAAGCCTACTAGTGCTGTACAACTTTTATCCGCACTCCCACAGTGCCCTCTACTGGTCAACATTATTATTTTTTTCCCTCTTTTTTTCCTCTACTGGTCAACATTCAAACTGGACGCCAACCTGTCTATAGAGGCCACCTGTCTATAGCGGCCACTTTTGAAGTCTCCCTCTAGTGGCCGCTATAGACAATGTTGACTGTAGTTTGCTGGGCCATGACAGCTCTCTTAATGACAACCTCTCACCCTTAATTACGTTCCTCGTTTCCCGTGCACGGGCTCCTCTTTCACTCTCCCTCCTCACGGCTTCACGATGATGGCGCTGTCAGGGTCATACACATTTCAGTGTCGTGTAGGGGGGACGGGGGGGAAGGTAAAAAGAAGACAATGTGCGGGTGGATTAGCATCTCAGCTTTAAGTGAATGAAGAGGCTGAGCCCACCGTGATAAATGGAGTTGTTCATGTTTCATTATGCTGTGACTGAGCCGCTTCACTGGAATAAATCACATGTTTGTTATGCTTCCGTTGCTCTCCTCCCACGTCAGTTGTTGTTTATCCATGAGCTGAATGGAACAGTGCAATGCATACACGCGCAAATAACACTTTACTGCACCTAGGACACCCCCATGGCTGCAGAGCCCAGGAAGTTGGCACCTCGGCCTCATCAAGCCCTTCGTGGGGAAACCTAGGGGCAATAGCAATAGCAGTTTGAGTTGCCCTCCTTCACTTCCCCTAGGCACTTGCCCTCAGGGGAATCCCCGCTGCCATCATAAGTGTTGTTCATTTCTCCCCAAAGCTAAAGTGAACTTGGTGGGATCTACCCTGGGAGGGCTGAGGGAGCGAGTCAACATCCATGGTCACTGCACAGCTGTTTATTACCCCACAATGCATGGCAGTGGTGCAAGAAAAACATCCATAGGGTGGCAGTAAAGATCAAACACTGCTTGTTTGGAAGAGGTATAAAATGAGCAAGGTCGTCATTCTACGGGACTACTTTTGCAGTGGCAGTATGCCAGAGCAAATCATATATTAACAAAAACCCATCATGACCGTCCAGTTCTTCTCAACTTTGTTCATCCCTCGAACTTGACAAAAGGGTCTCAATTGATAAGAAACTGGATCCACTCGATGCTTTGCTTTTTAACGTGGTTCAAGTCATGAGTTTTCATGCACATCAAAGTTTTTTTTCACTGCACAGCACAGCTGAAAACCTTCAAAAAGGACAAACACGTAATATTTTAAAAATCTATGTTATATTGTATTGCAATATATGAACCATCATTTCTATGGCAAGATTTCAATTTTTTTTTTACCACTTTTACTGCTATTTATTAAACTGCTTTTTAATTTTTTAACATTTGTATTGTATCTTAGTCTCTTAGGCTTTACATCATGCTTGTTTTATCAATTGTGTCTATTCTATTAAATTACCATGATTTTAACAAACATTTTGAATTTAAACAAGCATTTTAAATGTGCAAAAGAAATCTGCATAATTTGTGTTTTACGCCCAGTTTGTGCCCAGGCCAAACTCCAATTAAAAATCAAGACCCGATTAATCAATTAACCAAACAAACATGGACCGCCTTGTGCCCATATGTGCCATAAGCGATCGGCGGCATTCTTAATTTCACATCCTCAGCAAACAATTGCAGCAAGCACACGCTTTCAGTTCATTCAGATGCCTAACAATTCACAAACCATGAGGCCGTCTAACCAAAGAAAGGTCAAGCAGGCGCAGTAACAAGCAAGATTTTTTGAAAGAGGATTTCCGCTCCTTACCGGCTGCCTCTTCACACTTGTAGCTCCAGATTGCACAAGGTTTGGTGGTAAAGCTCTGATCACCTTCTGATCACACCAAATCACCGCACCTGTCTGCAGCCTTGCCTGCTCAAAAGGAAGTTGAGTGTCTACTGTCCAACCAGGTGCGCTGGTGACTCACTAACTTCCTGTTCTAATCGGATCTTCTCAAGCACATTTTCAGAACCAACTTAAGAAAAATAGTATTTAATAACTACACGAAAATCTGTTATTTACTTACTTACAGCTATAAATAAATATTTTTTTCCATTACTTGGCTTTTTAAAGTTATTATTCCTTTGATTTTAATCAATTTAAAATAAAATATTTTTCAATCACTGGTTTTGCTTATTACGTGTCTCATGAATTGATTCATTCTTGCTACTACTTTTAACTATAGTTTGACTTGAAAATGACTACAATCAAAATAGTTATTTAGACAATAACACTAAATTGAAACAAATGACCCAACTTTAGAACCTGACTAAAACTAAAGAGAATTTTCTTACAAAAAGGAAAACATAGTAACATACAAGGAAGGCTTATTCAGTTATAATAATAGGCAGGTATGTGTTATTATGGAAGAAGCAGTATAGCACTACAGTACAACTAGTGGTGGGTTGAACAAGGAAGGTGCCTTCCACTTACCCTGGGCTCTGCAAGGGGCCTCCGTGTGACGTTGGCAATGATGCGTACCGAGTCTCTAGGATGTCAACCAGGGCAGCTAAAACTGCAGCCAGGCTTCCCTCAAGATCAGCACGGGAAACGAGGTGCACCTGGACGCAATCAACAATCAGGCCCCCTTTATAAGTCCATGCTAACATCCTAGCATGCTAACATTTGCCTTGTAAGAGTAGGAAAATGTTATATGTTGTTTAAAAACCTGCTGCATTTATCTTTAAGCTGCATTTTCAGTGCCAGAACCCCCATGCTGACTTACCAAAAAAACAATAAAAGACACAACTCACATTGAGTTAAAAGCTAGAAAATAAAGCATTCAACTGTGGGGGCCGGTGTTATTTGAGGGGGGCAGAGTGTTCCACCGCTTGGGGCCAACTACAGAAATGGCAATTATGATGATGATGATGCATTTTCAGGCAAATTGCTTCTCATAGAAGACACACTCACACACACTCACACAGCACAATCGGTTGCACAACACTTACATATAACTCATGGAACAATACAGGGAGAAGAGGAAACACACAACAGATGCATTCTTCTCTGTCTCTCTCTCTCTCTCTCTCTCTCTCTCTCTCTCTCTCTCTCTCTATCTCGCTCTCTCTCTCTCTCATGCACACACACACACACACACACACAAGCAACATTCAAATGTTGGCTCTTAAATGTTAAACCTGATGGATTCCTTTGGCTGCTTGACTCTCACAGCTGATTTGAATTCTCAGATGAAGAACGTCACGCACAAGTGCCTTCATTTTTTTTGTGAAGTTTACAGCTGTGGAGAAAGCCTTAACGAGGAAGAGACAAGACAAGCAAAACAAACATCCATGCTGGTGTGTGCGCTTCATTTGTAATAAGGATGCATGAGCGTGCACGGGCCAATCAAGTGCGTTCTCTTGAGTCAGTCACCCTCAGCTAACGCCTAATTGTCAACACAGTCAGCTGCCATGTTTTTCTTCTACTGTTCATTTAGAAACTGAAGAGCAAGCAGCTCCACATGTTGTACTTTCACTGTCCCCACGACTACTCTGACCACCTTCAGCTTGGTACTTTGGCCCAATTAAGAATGACTACATCATATTAATGAACAAATAAGTACACGTTTCTGCTTGAATTACAGTTTGAATGAAAAAATGGATCAGTCCAAGCTTGCTTTGCATCATTCATTCCTTACCAACAAAAGCAGAACAGTACAAAAAGTGAGACCATTTTTACCAAAGGATTTGGTCATGAAATATGACAAAATACATGTTATAGCGAGTCATTGTAGTTTTGCAATGTGAAATCATTCTAAATGAGGAATGGATGGAAGTTCTACATCCTGATGAGATTGAATTCAGTCGTCAAACTGCTGCCACTGCCAACTTTCTTTGGCCCCATGGCAGCCTATTTAGCAGCCGTATGCAATATATGCAATAAAAAATGCACAGTTAGTGAGTCAGCAGCATGTAGAGTGCTTTTTTTGGCCACTCCATTCTGTGGAACCATACCGTACAGGACAGGTGATATCATTATTGGCAAAAAAATGACTGATGTGATCTGATATCTGATTTTTGTGCCAGTATTGGCCAATAATATTGCAGGAGTTTCCCAGTCCTGTGTAACTACACTTTGATGCTGTGGGAACACGACATGTTGTGAATGACTTTTGTGAATGATTTTACCTCGTGAGTTTAGCGCTGTGTATTTAACTGCTGTTTACATCCCACCACGAGCTAACACTGCTAATGCACTAGGCCTCCTGCATGACATCATCGATAAACACGAGACCAAACACCCAGACGCTGTATTCATTATATCTGGCGATTTCAACCACTGTAACCTCAGGACTGTCCTCCCCAAATATTACCAGTATGTGAGCTTTCCCACAAGGGAAAATAACATCCTGGACCAAGTCTACTGCAACATGAAAGGTGCTTTGAAGGCTGTTCCAAGACCCCACTTTGGAAAGGCTGACCACATCTCTATATTCCTTTATCCAACGTACAGACAACTTCTCAAAAAAGCTCCCCCTGTAAGTACAGCAGTTAAAGTATGGAATGAAGAAACTGATCAAGTACTTCAGGACTGCTTTGGCTGCACAAACTGGGATGTGTTTAAAACTGCAGCGGGGAGGGAAGATTGTACTGTTGATTTGGATGAATATGCTTCTGCTGTTACTGGCTACATTAGCACATGTATAGAGACTGTTACCACCACCAAGTATTACAGAAAATACCCTAACCAAAAACAGTGGATGAACTGTGATGTAAGGGCTAAGCTACGTGCTCGTTCGACTGCATTTGTCATGGGCACCGCTGATGACTACAAAAAGGCCAGATATGACCTGAGGAGGTCCATACGAGAGGCCAAAAGACAGTACAGACAGAAGCTGGAGGGCTACTATTCCACCTCAGACCCTCGGCGCATGTGGGCGGGGCTCCAGCACATCACAGACTATCGACAGCAGAGTAGCGTAGCCACGTCCAGCCAAACCACACTTCCAGATGAGCTGAACGAGTTCTATGCCCGCTTTGACACCCAAACTTCTGATGAGCAGAGAGGGTGGCTGAACCTGGGGAGCACACAGGACGCACCTCTCATGGTGACATCAGCTGATGTGCGCAGGGTTCTAAACAAAACAAACCCACGAAAAGCAGCAGGCCCAGACAACATCTCAGGACGTGCACTTCGGGTTTGCTCATCAGAGCTAGCTGATGTGCTTGCTGACATATTTAACCTGTCGCTTGCACAAGCATCTGTACCGACCTGCTTTAAGTCCACCACCATAGTGCCCGTACCCAAGAAGAGCAACGTGACCTGCTTGAATGACTATCGCCCTATAGCACTCACTCCTATTGTAATGAAGTGCTTTGAAAGAATAGTCATGACCCACATCAAAAAGAGCATCCCGGCGGCAACTGTGGACCCTCTACAGTTTGCATATCGCCAGAACCGGTCCACGGATGATGCAGTCAACACTGCCATCCACACAGCCCTTTCTCACCTACAGGGCCAGGACACATACGTCAGAATGCTATTTATAGACTATAGCTCCGCTTTTAATACAGTCAGCCCCCACAAACTCACAAATAAGCTCCTCACACTTGGCCTGTCTCCCTCCCTCTGTAACTGGGTGTTTAACTTTCTCACAGGCAGGCCCCAGTCAGTCAGAGTCCACAACCGCACATCCAGCTCAAGAATTGTGAGCACTGGGACCCCACAGGGGTGTGTGCTGAGTCCACTCCTCTACACGCTCTTCACCTACGATTGCGTGGCCTCCCAGAACAACACCAGCATCATTAAATTTGCGGATGACACTACAGTCATCGGACTGATCACTGGTGGTGTTGAAACATCATACAGAAGAGAGGTGGCGGACCTCATAGCTTGGTGTCGTGATAACAATCTCCTTCTCAATACAGATAAGACTAAAGAGATGATCATCGACCCAAGAACAAGGGAAAAGGAGCCACATAGACCCCTGTTTATTGGTGAGACTGAGGTGGAGAGGGTGAAAACCTTCAAGTTCCTTGGCACACACATCAGCGAGGACCTCACCTGGTCTCACAACACCCAACAAATTCTGAAGAAGTCCCAAAGGAGACTGTACTTCCTGAGAAGACTGAGGAAATTTGGCATGTCCACCACAATCCTGAGTTGCTTCTACAGATGCACCATCGAAAGTGTCCTTACCGCCTCCATCACTGTTTGGTACGGTAACTGTACAACACGTGATAGGAAGGCACTCCAGCGGGTGATCAAGACCTCACAGAACATTGTTGGGGCAGCCCTCCCCTCACTGCAAGACATTTATACATCTAGAGTCCTACGCAGAACACACAACCTCATCAAGGACAGCACACATCCACAACACTCATTATTCACACTCCTACCATCAGGCAGACGCTACAGGAGTTTGAAGTCCAGGACCACAAGGCTGGCAAACAGCTTTTACCCACAGGCCATCAGGCTTCTCAATGAAGCACTCAGACACGCCACACGCAACACACACTCATAGCACTTTATTTATTTATTTATTTATTTGTATTATTTACTTGCATTAATGTCTCTTCTGTTGTTGCTTAATTTCTTGGTATTTATGTATATGTGTTTATGTTTCTTATGTTCTTATTCTTTCTTGTGTTTTTCTTTCTTTTCCTTGGGAGAATGAACAGAATAAGATTTTCATTGCATGGTATAACTGCTGTTTTACCATGCACATGACAATAAAACTCTCTTGAATCTTGAATCTTGAATCTTGAATGACAGTCAACTAAGAATGGAGAGAATGTAAGGCAGCACGCAATGTGAACAACTGCATTGTTTGACAGCGTGTGACTTCTGTAAGGCCTCCTGTGCATCGCCCACTCACTTTCACACATATCACACCAGCACACTGAAATCACGGCAGGAGGGAAAGGAGACGTTGGCTGAGAAGGACAGGAAGACGAGCATGTCGACCCAAAAGCATTCCAACTGCTTGACAAATGGCTTGAAAACACCAAACTGCTTACGTTGACAATGTTAACCTTTTCAGCGCTGGACTTGAGAGGCTTGCTAGGAAAAGATAGGATCATCCAAAGTCAAATGTACGCATGGTATTGAATATTATTACCAGAGCAACAGTTGGAAGCCCGCTACCTTAAGAACAGGGTCGACTCGACAGGACTGGTGTGTGGTGTGCATCCCACAAAACTCCTCATTTGCTCAGTTCCTGGTTCTGTCTGGCATTTCCTGAATTATTGACATAATTCATAAGCCCTGCGTCCTCACCAGAAAGGTTCCAGATTATTCCTGTCTTTTGGTTTCCTGAGTTTTCTACTTTCCTGGTCCCTTTTTGTCTTGTTACTAGCGCCATGCTAAGTCTGCCTTCTGCTTCTTGTTGCGGGTAAGGTTTGGCTCTGCTTTAGTCTGTCGTGTGTGTGTGTGTGTGTCAGCCATCCAGGTCAAAGGTCAAATGGTGGCAACTGGTCTCTTCTTGTTGGTTGAAGACGTTTCACCTTTCATCCAAAAAGCTTCTTCAGTTTGAAATGTTTCGGTGTGGAGTTTCCCTGTTTATGTCCCTGGTGGGTGTGTCCCCTGGGGGTGGTCCCAGTAGGGCTGTTGTTACCACCGGGTGTTTTGCAGGATGCTTCTTAATGACCATGCTTCCCGTGGAATGAGACGATCTTTGGATTGAGACGGTGGTTAGGAGAATCTCTGTTTAGGGATGACCTTTCTACTTTGACATAGACGGCTTCTTTCACACCTCTTTCAAACCACCGGCCCTCCCTGTCCAGACTTGTGGACATGGACGTCCTGAAAGGAATGTCGCTTCTTTAGATGCAAGTCAACTGCACCCCAAGAAACTGCCCTGCTATGTTGCGCCATGCTTGTCTGCTTATAACAGTGTCCTAACATCTCCCCCCCAAAGATGGTCTCATTCCAAGGAAAGCGTGACCTTTCACTGCAGTATCTGCTGTCTGCCTGGCGGCCATGTTTTCTAAATTGTTTGAAATGAGCATATATTGTCATAGTTCTGGATATCTTCCTCAATAAACTTTTTTGTGCAACAATCAAGGTTTCAGAACCTCGCCGGGCTGCCACCATGTCATCAATAGAGGTGTAGAGAATAGGAGCTTCACAGTCATCAACTCAAATGATGTAACACAAAAATTACTATCATTCAAACAGGTGTGATACTGAGGACACAACATCAAGTTCTCGTGGAGGTAACATTCAACGTGAGCCTGCAGGAACGAAAAACAGGCAACATGGCAGAGATCCAGCATCTAATGGAAAAAGAATCACTTTAAACTTCAGAAGGCTGTAAACCCCCCTGGTGTATTTTAGTTAGAATGAACACTGGCACTGGCATGATCAATTAGTGAGCCAGTGAGCAGATCGGATTAGTGAGCGGATCTTGGCGTCCGTGTTCATTCGGCTGTGGGGAGCGGTCGTCATCAGTGCTGTGGTCTTCCAGTCAGCTGCATTTGAAACAAGTCAGCGTCTAACAAGGCAACTAATAACATGTCTAACGTCTCTGCTTCTTTTCTCCATAAAAGTGTGTGGTACTGAAAACCATTTGCTTCTTTGACATCAGTTTGACATCGGAAGTGTCATCACACATCATCCAACATCATCGGTGCATTTGGTACATACCTGGGCCTTCAGTGGGACCCAATCCACCCTTTAATACCAGCACCGCCACGTCACAAACCATCAAGAATATTCCAAAATAAAATAGAACAATGCATGGCATTACAGGATTGGGGATTTAAAAACAAGAAACTGAGTTTAAGGTGCTTCACCTTCTTGCATCCAAAAGAAACGTTTTTCACCCAAAAGATATAAGAAGGCCACCAGCAGCTAGCCTATGCTAGCAATAGTGCTTTCAGGGAACAGACTGTACCAAAAGAGAGAGTATTCTGTTATGTTCTGTGTTGTCGCTCTGCCGCCTGTCTGCCAAGTCATTTGAGTGCACCATCTCCCTGCAGCAGGCGGAGCTTTCCAGTCACACCTGTGCCTCATTACCATCTCCTCCTTATTAGCACTAGATTGTACCCTCATGCTCCACACGCTCACCGCTCTGCCCGGCCTTGTGTTGTTTGCCACCCTCTCCTCGCTTCCTGGCTTTCAGTTTGGTACTGTTGTCATGAGTACCTGCCTGCCTTATTTCTGCGGTGTTTAGTACTTGCTGCCTACTACTTTAGTAGATATGTTTTGTATTAGTACCCTTTTAGTGGTGCTGCCAGTTTACCAGGTCAACTGAGTGACATTTGTTGATTGGCCCGACAAGGGGAGTGGCATTCACAGCTGTCACTCCCTCAGGTCTGTACACATGCCCGCAGTGCACACGCACATACACATTGTGAATATCTCAGATACTCCAGCCGGGCGGCACGGTGACCGAGTGGTTAGCATGTTGGCCACAAAGTCAGGAGATCTGAAAGAAGAAAGATCTGGGTTGGAATCTGCGTTGGGCATCTCTTCCCGTGCATGTGTGGCTTTTCCTTGTGTTCCTCCCTCATTCCAAAAACATGCATGCTAAGGGAGGAAGCAGCACAATGCGGAAAGAAAACAAACCTAAATGTTCAATTGGTCACTGTCATCTGCACTGTTGTATTTAACCGTCAAGCAGCTCCCAGCTTCTTCTCAGGTGATTAAAAGTTGGTCTGACCACCAGTACTCCATGCCAGCAAACTTGACTTTGCACTAATTGACTTTGTTTAGAAGTGATATGAAGTCAGGGAAGGTGTAGGTGTAAATAACCCTGACAAAGTAGACGTGAGCGAGGGAGGCAGGATAGTGTGAAGCAGCATCACACGGGCAAACGTAGCACTATTTAAGTCCACACCAATAACGCCTACATCCTCTCTGTTTGACAAAGCTCCTTCCCACCTTTAATTAGGAGAGGCGCCTTTCTTTGTTTCTCTAATGTTCTCCTGACAAAGCGTTTATACGTTTATTCTATGTAAATGTGTCATCAAATCATAGGAAGGAAGCTGTAAACACAAGAGAGTAAATATACACTATGTTACTTTCTATGTACTGTATGCACTGTACTGCCTGTACTGTATGCACTGTATGTACTGTGCATCTACCATACCACATGCATTTTTAAAAAATGGCAGTGAGTGTACATACAGTACAGTACATAAAGTACATACAGTACATACATTGCATACAGTACAGTACATACAGTACATACAAGTGTTTGCACTTACAGTCCAACCTCGCTCATCACCCTTCCTACTTTTGGTACCCTTCCTTGGGTCTTCTTAACAAACCCGTCCGTTACCGAGGCAACTTTTGAGCAAACATTTTTGACAAAAATCAAATCATATGAATACTACATTTATTTTCATTCATTCATGTTTAGAGCTAACATAGTTGTTATTATTCCCCATAGAAGTAGTAGTGGTTGTAGTAATAGTAGTAGTAGCAGTAGTAGTAGTAGTAGTAATAGTAGTAGTGGTAGTGGCAGTAGTAGTAGTAGTAGTAATAGTAATAGTGGTAGTGGTAGTGACAATAGTAGTAGTAGTAATAGTAGTAGTAGTAGTGGTAGTGGCAGTAGTAGTAGTAGTAGTAGTAATAGTAGTAGTAGCTGCCGTCCATCTATGACGTCATCAGTGGTTGGTTGTGTTTTTTTGCTAACTAACACAGTTACGATGGCTGCAAAATAAGTGAAATAAGTTAATAAATAAAGTTGCAAGTGGCAGCATTTTGATAAAGAATGTAAGAAATACTGTTGAATTCCAGAAAGATCTCCTAGAAAAACACCAAGGTGATGCTCTCACTGCCACATTGCTGTCTTTGTCAACAATCAAGTCTTCAATCAAGGTAAAAAGGATGTTAAATATGGGTTTATTAATATTAATTAATGGGCTTGGGACCATCACTTGTGTTGTGTGTCCAAACGTTTGGCCTGTCCTGTATTTATATGTATATATATTTTGAAGTGTTGTAACTGTAAAACTATACAAATGTGTTTTGTGTGTCTGGCCGGAATTAACTGGAATGAATTAGTTGGACCTAACGCTAAACAAGGCTCCACTGTAAGTCCAATGTATGATTATTATTATTAGTAGTAGTATTATTACTACTACTACTACTACTACTAATAATAATAATACTAATAAGTATTATTATTGTTATTATATAATATAATTATATAATTATATACTAATATAATTATAATATATATCATATATTCTTATAGAATATATAATCATATAATAATAATAATAATAATAATAATTGTTATTATTATTATTATTATTATCTTCAAGGTAGTCAAAAGCACTTCGTCTCCTCATTTCCCAACTGATATCGACAGCAAAAGCAGCTGTTGGGGTTTCGTATCTTGGCCAAGATGCGAGAGACGACAGCCCAGTGCTGGTGTCAGTCTCAGGTACGGAATGTAAAGCAATGCCCGCAGGCACTCAGCATATTAATATTCATATTTCATGAACCGCATTTGACATTTTGATTTCATTAACTGTTACCGGGTGACTAAAGCTCACAAGCATCATGGAAAGAAGCCATGCGCTATTATCTCTTGGTAGTAAAGACACACACACACACAGCTTGGCAATTAGATCCAGGAATAAGCAGATGATCAAACATGTGCTACACAGAGGGGTTGAAAAGGACGCAGCCAAGCGTAAGAAGCTGCCATCACATAAAATGTTTTCCCTTGAGAGCGTGTAGACCTCTCTGATAGCAGCATGCCGTGGGGAAATGCCACAAAGTCTCTCTCTCTACTGCGCTTTAAACCCATCATCACTGGCCACCCTGCTGCTTCCTGCAGCATCTTCCCTGTTTTCATGCACAAGAACCACAGCGTGAGCATTAGCTTTAATTTCCTCTGGTTTCCACAACACTCGCATCCACACGCCCATCCTGGCCTGACATCATTCACGACCGGTGAAACCTACAGGAAGCCACCTGTATGGTTATGCCAGGGCTCACCAACCTTTCTTCTTCTCAGAGACACTAATTCATTTTCATTTCTTATTTCAGCCCAACAAGTAGAACGTGCTTGTTTTGTCTAAAACCAACATGGATGGGGATGACACAACAACACACCTTTAGTCGGAAGCATTGAGCTTGGGAATTGAAAAGAGATTATTTACTATGTATGTATGTATGTATGTATGTATCTACAGTATGTATGTATGTATGTATGTATCTACAGTATGTATGTGTGTGTGTATGTATGTATGTTTGTATGTATGTATGTATCTATGTATGTATGTATGTATGTATGTATGTATGTATGTATGTATCTATGTATGTGTGTGTATGTATGTATGTATGTATGTATGTATGTATCTATGTATCTATGTACTGTATCTATGTATCTATGTATGTGTGTATGTACTGTATGTATGTATGTATGTATGTATCTATGTATGTATCTATGTATCTATGTATCTATGTATCTATGTATGTATGGATGTATGGATGTATGTATGTATGGATGGATGGATGGATGGATGGAGGTATCTATGTATCTATGTATGTATGGATGGATGGATGGATGGATGGAGGTATCTATGTATCTATGTATGTATGGATGGATGGATGGATGGATGGAGGTATCTATGTATCTATGTATGTATGTATGGATGGATGTATGGATGTATGAGTGTATGGATGTATGGATATATGTATGTATGTATGGATGGATGGATGTATGGATGGATGGATGGATGGATGGATGGATGAGTGTATGGATGTATGGATATATGTATGTATGTATGGATGGATGGATGTATGGATGGATGGATGGATGGATGGATGGATGGATGGATGAATGCATGGATGGCATCACAGTAAAACGGACATCATGGGTTGCACATGTCACATGAGATTCGTTTGAGGGTATAAAGATGATACTGGTAATGAGGCAACATGAGATGAGAGTAAAATTCCAATACGGAGCATCTGTAGTAAGAAGGCAAGACGACATTGGAAGTTAGTTCATGTTGCTGTTTGTGTTGCCGTGGCAACTGTTGGCTTTCAGATGTGATTATTTCAATGGCACACGGGTGATTTAATCAGTGAGTATTAACAAATATTCTGGGATATTCTGCTTCTCAGGCTTTGCAGTTAATGAGATGGAAATGGATCATTATGTTGATTCTACCCGCTATGTTTTTATTAGATAGAATTGATATCTTTCACAAACAACAAATTTAATATTGGCTGATTTGCGTGGGCTTGAGGCAGAATGAGATTGGAAAGTTGTGCACAGCAAAAAAGACGTTCTGGCTGCCGCTTGTGTGTGGCAGGATGTTGATGGATGTCAAACTGAGTTACTTGCATGCTGCTCTACCCAATAACTTCATCAACATCCTACCTGACAGTCAAGCACTTTCTGCACAACAACCGTCTCTGCTCTACCCGTCCCAACATATACAGCCTCTTTGGATGGAAATATGCATATTCAAACAAATGTTACATTTACATTTTCAGAACAACAAAACAGGATGGCCAGGACAGGATGTGAAAAGAGGACATGTTCTGGAAAAACAGGACATCTGGTCACCCTGCACAACACAGCCGGCTGATATTACAAAACTATGCAAACATTAACCATGAAACCCTGGCGTGTGCAAGCACAAGCACAAGCACAAGCACAAGCACAAGTAGTGGATATTATGATCATGATGATGATGATTCAATGCGTTTTCTTTATTTTCATTTGTCTCAATGAACACGTGGAATGATGTACTTAAGAAAAAAGTGTGAAATAACTCTAAATATATCTTATATTTTAGACATATATATTTTTTTGATAGTGCTGCAAAGCCTTGAAATGCTTTTTATGTCACAGGTGTGCCTTGTCAGGTTGCTTAGTGGAACTTCTCGCCTTATTAATGGGCTTGGGACCATTACTTGTGTTGTGTGTCCTGTACCGTATGTTTAGTAGCGGATATGATGATGATTCATACAGTATATACAGTATGTATACATATGGTTATTAATAATAACTCACAGAATAAATGAAAATGAAGTGGATGATGCATATATTGCAATATATTGCACGCGTGTCTGCTTTCCTCCAAACAGGCAGGAAGAGGGCGGGGTGGTGGAGGCGGGGCCGCTAACATACACACAAAGTGCAGAAGAGTATAACGTAGTAGAAACTAAATGAGTAGATTGCAATATATTGTCATATCTTTTAAAATATTTTTTCATTGTACATTTCTTCACAGTAATGTTAAAAGTAATAGTAGCCACAGTAGTATTTCATATGTACAGTAGAAAAGAAGGATGCAAGCAAATGATGCCACATCGTCTTTTCCTACCAGTAGGATGAAAACGTAAACATGAAATTATTTTATATTGTATTCAGCCATTAGAACTTTGACATGACTGACAGCCTGATGGACCAGTCAGGATGTTGGGAAAACATCATAAGAAACAAAGCAAACATCTTACGGCTCTTCATGAACTCTAACACCTGATACCTTCATGGGCCCCCCATCCTCCATCCACCCTCCTATATCCTTCCTCCTCCATCCTGCCTCCTTCGTCCTTCCTCCTCCATCCTCTCTCTTCCATCCTTCCTCCACAAACGCCACAACATGCCAAGGTACCCAAGAAGAAGGTTGAGGAGGCTTATTAGTGATGTGCTTGGATTTTCCAAGAACATGAAGTAGTGTCATGATTTTTCCTGGAAGTAGAAATGTTACGTCATGTACAGTAAGAGCGTGGATGCAGACACGGCAACACACACGTTAAGAAAAGCTTCTTTATTCAATGTGGAGCACAGGGCTGGACAACAAAGTGCAAAGTAAGAAAAGATTTTTTAGTAAAAAACACAGCACACGATGGTGCACACAGAAAATAACACCGTGGGAAAAGTTACAAATCCTTGAGGGAGGTTGTTGGTTCTACAGTGTTTTCATGGTGGTTCTACGGTCGTTCTACAGTGTTTCCATGTTGGTTCTATGGTGTTTCCATGGTGATTCCACAATGGTTCTACGGTGGTTCCATGGTGTTTCCATGGTGGTTCCATGGTGGTTTTCATGGTGGTTTCAGAGTGCCATGAGAGCAACCTTGGTTAGCATGTGTTTTGGTTAATGTCAAAAATGCCAATGTTTTTCTTGATTTGCATACATTTTCCAGTTCTTGTTAAATATGGAATATGAAATATTGTGGTGTTATGAATACACTGCATGAGGCTCAGCACAGTCCTTTTATCTAAATTGTTTTTCATGTTATTTACTTTTCAAATCCAGTTGTTGTTGAACGGCTACAATGTGCTATGAGCATACAGTAAATGTGGCTGTAGTTCAGAATTCCATGCTAAAACTCACTCCTGTTACTCAAATGAGCCATTTGGATTGGGACACTTCTAGAAAGAAGAAATAAAGTAGTAGTTGAACATGCGTATTCATGACGAGATTAAGACAGACATGTAGGTTTATTGTGAGAGTGATGACGACTAATCATTCCCAAAACGAGAAGATGTTGGGACAGAGCAACACAGGACGGGTGGAAAGGGAACCGTAGCAGAGGATGGAGAGGAAGTGACGGCTGGAATGGACAGGAAGTGGAGGCATACACAAACCAAAGATGAAGGTCAGGTGAAGGTCAGCTTTGAACATAAACGATCCCGCATCCCCCTGCTGCGGCCACTGTGCAGATGAATGTCGCCTTGTTGCTGCGTCCCTCAGGGGAAGTCATGTGATCTGGGGAGGAGACACAAAGAAAGGCAAGTGGGAGGAACCAAATAGAAAAGTAAAAGACAGGAAGAGAAAGGTGAGAGGTGAGAGGTCAGTGGTCCAGGCTATTGGACAGAACAGGAAGTTTCATTAAACTAGCAACTGCTAAATCATCAACTTGCTAACCTCCCACTGCTCACCTTCAGCCTGCCACAGACAGGTCAGTGACAAGTCAGTGACGACCTAAATGTCCTGCCTCACTCAAATGTCAAATGTCACTCATGTCACCCTTCAGGTTAGCTTGGTAGCAGAGATGCTAACGTATTATAATCACAAGCAGGCGTGAAATATGTGTATATATATATATATATATATATATATATATATATATATATATATATATATATATATATATATATATATATATATACAGTATATATGTGTATATGAGCACATAACATGAAATACATAAAATACATGAAATACATAAGTGCAGTAATCCTCCTTTATGGCGCTTCATTGGTTCCAGACCCGACTGTGCTACGTCCATTTCCACCAAGTAGGAGTCCTCATTAATAGATGGAATATTTTGGTAGTTAGAGCATAGAAAAACTGTTTACCACCTTTTAAATACACATTTTAACATGATTAGAGCCCTCTAGACATGACCCCTATAGTCACCTTTACACTCCCATTACCCAATATAGCAGCTATAATAAGACATAATATAGACTCACACATGTAAGCATTAGGAGAGTTCTGTTCTGAACAGTGGTGGCTGTTGTCTCATCTATGTAACATTACTGCCACCTAGTGGCCAGTGTAGAATACTACATAGCCTCACAACCTCTTTCAGTGTGTCTTATAATTCTATTGAAACATTTGTATGTTTATTTAGGGAGCGTATATATAATGTACACATGTCATGGCTGTGAAAACAGTGATTTTTCATGCAGTTGTTGCGATCTTGTGGTTGATGGTGAGTTCCATGGCCTGAGGAGAATGAGCGGTCCGCCTGGCCAGCAGCCGTTAGATTCTGGCCGAGTGAACATAAAAACACCCTCCTGAAAGCTAGCGATGTGTGTCAGCGTTTGCACAGCAGCTGAATAAGTGATGAAAAAGTCCAATAGGTGTAGCAGGTCTTCTTAATGCTTAAGCAGAAGATTTAGTTTGAGCTGCACGCCAGCAAGCATCACCTTGCACCTTACTGGAACCCTTCAATGTTTACTGTTGTTTGCGGGCGTGGCTAAGTGTCCAATGAATGTAATTTGCTATGAATGTTATGTTGTTATGATAAAGTAAATAGAGACATGCGCATCAGATTTGCTGTGGCCAACAAAAGAGGCGTGTAGAAATGATTAGTCGTGCTGGTGCAAGATGACAATGATGATGATCTCCAGTGTGCTGCTCGTGGTGTGTGTGTGTGTGCGTGTGTGCGTGTGTAATGGATTGGACATGGCTGTTAGGTTCATGCCGCGCTGCTTCTATGGGGGGTGGTCAGCGCCTCAGCTGGCCATGCAGGAATGGATCTGTTCAACGGTCTTCTTCCTTTCTCAGCAAGCGTGTTTGCAGCAGACAAGCATAATGTACGCACCCGGCATTCAGCTTAGCTAGAAATACACACACTACTTCCTGCTAATCATCCATCCGTACACACCCACTCACACTCATACACATTTGGCTAAAAGCCATTCTTTCCACTTGGCTAAAGTTACATATTACAGTAATCCCTCCTTTATGGCGGTTCATTGCTTCCACACACACACACACACACTGGCAATAAGTAGTATTCAATATTAATAAATGAAATATTTTGGTAGTTAAGGCATAGAAAACCTGTTCACCACCTTCTAAATACGCTTTTTAACATGATTAGAGCCCTCTAGACATGAAATAACACCCATATAGTCACCTTTGCACTCCAATATATGAGACATAATAAGAGAAAATAAGACATATGATAAGACATATGAGTCATAAATAAGACTGATGCTTGTGTGTTTTGCTGTAAATGTGTGGAAGACAGGAATTGACATCAGCGTGTTATTATTATGATTGTAATGTTATTATTATTGTGACATCATTCAAATCTGCAATACATCTGACAATTCATTCTGGTGCTTGTGTGTCTCACCCAGCAGTACAGTAACATTACTGACACCTAGTGACCGCTCTACAATACTACATATCATTGCAACCTCTTTCAGTGCGTCTTCTGAATGCCTTATATTTCCATTTTTTTTATTTTAGTCAATTTTATGCTTGAAAAATCGACTAAAATGTGCATATTTAGTGACTAATAATAGGCCGTATTCAACCATGATTTATTCTTTTATATATTTTTGAAATATTCATGAAATTGGCAAAGGATGTCTGGAACACTTATTCAGCTACACAGTAGCAGCAACAACATACCTAAGAGGCCAAAGAGGATCAATGAGCATAACAAGCAGGTTAGCAAGTTCACCAAGCTCTCGATCTCATGCCTCATCACTGGTGGCTGTCCACACTAATGTTCACTCTGAATCAGAATCAGCTGCACCTGCTGTGATAGCACACTAGGACTCACTAAAACTCACTAAGACCCACTAGGACTCACTAGGACTCCCTAGGACTGCCTAGGACTTACTAGGACTCAATAAGAATCACTAAGGACCACTAGGACTCACTAGGACTCCCTAGGACTCAATAAGAATCACTAAGGCCCACTAGGACCCACTAGGACCCACTAGGACTCACTAAGCCTCAGTAGGACTCAGCAGGACTCTGGTGTAATGTCACTCACTGTTCCAAAGGAAAATAGTCATGGAAAAAAGTGGCACCAAAACCAAAAAAGAAATAAGAGGAAGAAGAAGATATGCAGGAGGAAGGCTTTGTATGGCCACTCGGAGGGGAGGAGTTGGAGCAGTCAGTGGGGGGGTGTGAGGGCTCCTTGCATGAATGAACATGTTCAGTGATACAGTATGTGCAGTATATGGAGTATACAGAGTATACTGTGCTAGAGTATTTGCGGGTATAAGGTAGGGAGTGTGTGTTGTTGGTATCGGCCAGGCCAACAGAAGCAGGAAGGGGTCAACACGGGAGACGCACGGCAAGGCCGATGCCAACACATTCAGCTTCAAAGTCAACACCAAAGATGTCCAAGTCCCAACATCCCCAAACTAATGGTCCTCCTGGGATGGGTGGGGGGTTGGGGTGAGTTGTGGTGATGTGATGCGGGTGAGGGGTCAAGAAGTGTTTGGCGAAGAGAGGACTCTCCTCGACTACGCGTATTCTTAAGCAATAACAACGTGATCCGTATTATCCACCCAAGAATACCCGTCACCGAAGAGAGTCGTTCAGTAGACACGGGAGGCTAACCAGAAACCATGTGATCAGTTCCACTGCCATTGCACCCCTCCCACCCCCCACCACGGCCATCACCGCTTCTTCATGCTTGAGTGGCAAACACACACATGAACACAAAAGTGGGAAGTTGCATTGATTGAAGACATGAGGCCACGTTCCATCAATGAATCCTCTGCAACGGAGAACATCAGCATCGACCACCTTTCCATGCATATTCATCTCCGTCACCAATAACAGTACGGCTAATCACGCTTTTCCACCAAAATCCTTCTTTTCATGTCATTGTAGTATTTCATCCACATGTCAGCCAACATACAGTATATATATATATATATACGTATGTATATATATATATATATATATCTGCTTTTTCATCATTAAGGACAATGACATCATGCTTGTCACAATATTTCCAATACTCTCTCATATAATTGGAATATTGTCTCATGAGAATATTGTCTAAAATAATAAGAGTATTGTCTAAAATAATAAGAATATTGTGTAATGTAAAATAAAATATTGTCTAAAATAATAAGAATATTGTCTAATATAAAATAATAATATTGTCTAAAATAATAAGAACATTGGCTAATATAAAATAAGAATATTGTCAAAAATAATAAGAACATTGGGTAATGTCCATCCATCCATCCATTTTCTATGCCGCTTCTTCCTCATTAGGGTCGCGGGGGCATGCTGGAGCCTATCCCAGCTGACTTGGGGCGACAGGCGGGGTACACCCTGGACTGGTCGCCAGCCAATGGCAGGGCACATATAGACAAACAAGCATTCACACTCACATTCATACCTATGGACAATTTAGAGTCTCCAATGAAGCTAACATGCATGTTTTTGGAATGTGGAAGGAAACCGGAGTACCCAGAAAACCCCCACACACACGGGGAGAACATGCAAACTCCACACAGAAATGCCCAGGGGAGAATCGAACCCAGGCCTTCCCCATCTCCAGACTGTTTATTGAGTAATGTAAAATAAGAATATTGTCTAAAATAATACGAATATTGTCTGCTAATATCTACTACTAATATCACAGCAATATGGCCTGCATGGAAACGTGGTGAATGCTGCCTTTTTTACTATGACTCAGCAATGTTTGTGTGTTGGGGTGTGGGGGTAGAAACCAAAAAACAACAAAGCTCATGTTAGCTTTGCTGGGTGTCTGCTGTGTGAAGTGTGAAGGTGACATGGAGTGTAAAGGAAAAGGAAAGATCAAGACGTACCTGTTGTCCAGCCTCCTGCTGACGTTTAGTGTCACTGACAGCGTCACTCTTCCACGGCCATGCCATGAGCTGTTGGGGGGTGGGGGGTGGGGGGTGGGGGGGATTGGGACTGGTAAATGTGTGATGGGGGGGGACATGCAGGGGGAGACATGATGTCAATAGGAGCTGCTTCAGCTTTATCACCAGAGCAGCCCTCCCCAACATCCTCACAGTGCAAGAAAACAAATGAACACTTCAATTTAAACATCCTTCTTTTACTTCATTAAAACATCACATACTTTATAATTCCTTACACGCGACACTACACTAGACTACACCACACATCACATACACTACACTACACTACACTAAACTACACACCACGTACACTACACTACACTAGACTACACTACACATCACATACACTACACTACACCACACTACACACATCAAATCACATACACTACACTACACTACACTACACTACACATCACATACACTACACTACACCACACTAAGCACATCACATCACATAAACTACACTACACTACACTACACTACATTACACATCACATACACTACAATACACTACACTACACTCACATCACATAAACTATACTACACTACACTACACATCACATACACTATTCTACACTACACTACACATCATCTACAATACAATACACTACACTCACATCACATAAACTATACTACACTACACTACACATCACATACACTATTCTACACTACACTACACATCACCTACAATACAATACACTACACTCACATCACATAAACTATACTACACTACACTACACATCACATACACTATTGTACATTACACTACACATCACCTACAATACAATACACTACACTCACATCACATAAACTATGCTACACTACACTACACATCACATACACTATTTTGCATTACACTACACATCAATACAATACAATACACTACACTCACATCACATAAACTATACTACATTACACTACACATCACATACACTATTCTACACTACACTACACATCACCTACAATACAATACACTACACTCACATCACATAAACTATGCTACACTACACTACACATCACATACACTATTTTGCATTACACTACACATCAATACAATACAATACACTACACTCACATCACATAAACTATACTACATTACACTACACATCACATACATTATTCTACACTACACTACGCTACTATACACTACACTAAACTACACATCACATACACTATTCTACACTACACTACACATCACCTACAATACAATACACTACACTCACATCACATAAACTATACTACATTACACTACACATCACATACATTATTCTACACTACACTACGCTACTATACACTACACTAAACTACACATCACATACACTATTCTACACTACACTACACATCACCTACAATACAATACACTACACTCACATCACATAAACTATACTACACTACACTACACATCACATACACTATTCTACACTACACTACGCTACTATACACTACACTAAACTACACATCACATACACTACACTACAATACACTACTATACACTACGCTACACTACACATCACATACACTATACTACAATACAATACATTACATGTATGATGATTATTAATAATGGATAAATACTAATTTATGTAAAACATCATTACTGTCATAAAAATAAAGATATTTCATACATAAATTATGTACTATTACAAAGATGAATGTATGTTGATTGTTAATCCTGGATAAATAATAATCCTTTATGTAAAAAATCATGAAGATATTTTATACATAAAATGATGTGTAATTTATTCTAATGATAAATGTATAATCATTTTTAAATCATATAAAGTGATTTATTTAAAACTACATTGAGATTAAACTATTTGAAAAATGAAGACATTTCATCCATAAAAATGGTCTATTATTTATTAAAATGTATTATGATTATTAGTCATAAATAAATCCTTCAACTCTATGTAAAACAATTATTTTTAAAAGAATGGAATTGTAAGATTACAATTCCATGCTTTTAAGAATGAACACATTTAACCCAGAACAATTCTTTATACTATATTATCATGATAAATGTATATTCCTTATTAATCATAAATAATACATTAGTCACTTCAAAAGTCATTAACATGAAATGATTTCCAAAGAAGCCCATTTAAGAGATAATGATGTATAATGTAATACGTATAGTACAAATACAAATGAATGTGTTTGAAAAGAAGACAATACGTTGCATATTCATACATCATCCATCTGTTGGGGGGTGTTTCGGGACGCCTTGCACGGTAAGACCACTGAAACACAAATCCATCAAAACAAAACTTGAATGTCATTTGTTCCTTTGAAATGTATCTCATTGCCAGCTCTCCTACTTCCTACGTGTGACATGAAAGACGAATAGTTCTTTCTTTGCCTTTACTCATCCGTCAATACAAATGGATTTCAATTGTCTGTCAATTCATTCAACTCACTCACAACCTCATCTTAATCGCACCGCACCCGTCCTCCCAACACTGATTTCATCCTGGAAACTCAATATCATTCTTATTTTTTCATGTCATCCACTCATCAATATTACTTTTATATGGTCAGAAAAATAAGAATACATATAATTTTTAAAAAATCATTGCAAAAAGCTGACAGAAATATTTCATTAATTTCTGTTTTTTTCTGATGATCTCTTTCAGATGAATGAATTTCATATGTAATAATACAGTAATAAGTGTTTTACTTTGAAATGAATGAATTTCATATGTAATACAGTACGTTACACAAAGTGTTTTACTTTGAAATGAATGAATTTCATATGTAATACAGTACGTTACTCAAAGTGTTTTACTTTGAAATGAATGAATTTCATATCAGCAGTGTGTTGATTGTTTTGAGCCTGTTCATGCTCTTCTTCTCCGTTGTGACGACTACATGTCTTGAGTGGAAACACAAATGCATGTAAATGATGACATTTGCTGTCAATAAGAGAAATGCGGATGGTTTTCTATTTTTCCACATCACAGCAATTGATCATAGTTTCTTCATTTCCTCTCTTGAAATCCCACCATTTTCTAAGAAGAAATAACAATAAGAACAAGCAAATAAAATTAAATCATAGATAAGTACACTTCAGAAAGGAGAAAGGAACATCAAATAAATACAACCATACATAATCATAGAAAATATGATGATAAGTTTATCAATAAATAACAGGATGAAGGAAGCAAAAGATGGAATCAGCATCTGAAGGATGGTGCAGCACAGCACGCATGCTAAAAACTTATGCTAAGAAACACACGCACACGCACACACGCACACAGCTAAAGATGCATGCAAAGCAGGAAGAACCCCCCACCCACGCGTCCACTGCAGAGATCAATTTACACAAACACACTCAGCCAGCGTGGCCCAACCCTGAAACGCTCCTGCAAAAAGCAGCAACAATTCCTTTGGCGCACACACACACACACACACACACACGCACACACACACGCACACACACACAGATTCCAAAGCAGAGGTTGTCAAGCCAAGCAGCATTGATTATTCCACGGAAGCCCCCAGAAGGCGACTAATGGCTGCAATCAAAAAAACTTTCATTTGCATTTAAATATTCCTTCTCTCTTTTTCTTGCAACGTCCACTTTCAGAAAGCAAACACTGAAGATGATGCTGACAAATGATACAAAGAACAAAAAATGTCAAAACAACAAAAAACAGAGATCATCCCCTCCTCCACTGTCTTTGTGGCCTCTTACCCTCTTTTCTTCTTTCCTTGCTTTTCCTGGGTGTTGTCTCTCCTAAAACTCCCTCCCCTTCCTTGGCTCTTCCAACCTGATGCCTCCCCGATAGGCTCCGTAACAAAATGGGAGGTGGGGATCTCCCTCCCCTTCACAGCTCCCTGAAAGGAAGGGAGGAAGGCCAAGCTAGGAAAGCGCTGCCGGCTGAATCGGTGCTGATGCTGCGAAGAGGGATGACAAAAAAAGGAGAAAAAAGAAGCTGTGCTCCCCTTCTGCCCCTGCCTTGACACTCTTCTCCCACCTTTCCGTCTTGGCTCGACTGAGGAAGGAAGCCAGCAGCGGCTCCCAGCCAATCACGAAGCAGACGCTGCTGATGAGAAGGAGAGAGAGATGGAGAGCTTGTGGTGAGGAAGTGATGGAGTGGAGAGAAAGGATACGGACATAGACACGTGCACGTGGACGGGGACGCCACAAGAAGAGGAGGAGAAAGATGGACATGGAGACAGAAAACATAAAGTAGACATTACACACACACACACACACACACACACACACACACACACACTAAATGTTGTTCCTGTGTGGAACACACCCTGACCCCCCACTACCAGTCATTACTCTACACCACTTACGCTAAATCATCAGCATCACACGGCCATACTACCTTTACTCGTGTCACGTTCACATGCTGGACAACATTCACGGGATGCTACTTACACTTGCATGTTATCTGCTTTATACTGCATATGACTGAAGAATAAATACAGAAGAGTCCAAGCCTGGCCCCATGCAGCCTTTGGAACGTTGGGACGTTGGGACGTTGGGACGTTGGGACGTGTCTGTGTGGAGGTCGCATGTTAGTAATCATCATCATCACAATTAGTATTATTATTAGTTCAAAAATATGGGACATTTTCTGGAAAATAAGGGAAATTGGAGATGAACTACAAGATCAAAAATAAGTTTACCAAACTCCAACCTCTGCTTTTACCCAAAAACAGCTGGTCCAAACCAAAATGGCTGACTTCCTTATTTGCTGCTTGCGACCTTTTCATGCACCCTGTCATGACTGCTATCATCGCACATGGCTGATATCATCACGCATGATTGTTGTCATCATACATGTTTGATATCATCATACATGAGTGATATCATACATGATTGATTGATTTCATAATTAAAATAATAAGAGGAGATGAAGATCAACAAAAGTCTTTTTATTGAAAAAAATTATCTGTGAGGAATGTAATACGGAATAATGATATCATACAGTGTTGACACAAGATAGAAATAGAAGGATATCAGACAATATAGGAATATCATCACAATCATTTCCTCTTATTACATACCACTGATGGAATTCAATCATCCAAACTAAACCAAGAAAAGCAAAACTCATCAGTGTCATCATCAGTATCCCTCCCATACTGATGATACTGACACTGCCCTTGATACCAATAGCATGGATGATACTTGCTCGTCACACACTAAACGTGAATAATAGATAATAAATAATAGAACTCAAATCCAATAGGTTTCAAGATTGAGCGAATAAATAATCCAAACGGAGGGAAAGATGGTATCATGTAAAACAACATGCTGGGTTAAGATGAAGCAATCATTTATCAAATGGAAAGTGGCTTCTGCTGTGAAGATAAATCATCAATCTTTTCTTTTCAGATTATATGAATTATAATCCCAAATCTTCACTGACAGACTTTACTTTTTTGTTTAATTTGGATGAAATTTGGTGTGAAGGGAAAACAAACTTGTTATCTAGTGTAAATGCAGCGTGATGACATTTTTACATCAACTGAAAAGCACCAAACCAGCCAAGTTCTTTATTATTATCTTTACTTATCCAGGATTACTACTTATTTTTACATTTTATATTTGTCATGAACTCTTTGTTTTAATAATAATCCAATTAATAATCCAATAGAGCAGGACAAAGAATATATTATTTCTTGTACTTCATGTAAATATTAATTTCAAGAATGAAATCTATTTTTGTTGATGCTGATGGTTTTTTTGTCTTGGGTGAAACAAAGGAAGAGAGAGAAAAGCTGTTTGATGTTTGTCTGGTGCCCCCTGGTGGCATCTTGCTGTAGCATTGACTGCATCCACAGCTACGGCAGAACTGGTATTATTAGAAGAGTGATGAGGTCATAAAGTAGATATACAGTAGGTAGATACAGATCGATGTAGATAGATACTGTATGGAGAATAACACAAACATCTACACCCCATTTTATATCAACTGTTTAGCTTTGGAAGAAGACAGCATCATTTGTTAAATGATCTTTCATCTCATGGACAAAGGAGGAAGCATTCTTCTCCATAAGCGGTGTCCAAAGTGTGGCTTGGGGGCCATTAACACCACACAGCTTGTTTTTTATTGGCCCTCGGCTGATTATAAAAAAAATAGAATAATTTCAAAAATAAATAAATAAATGTAAAATAAAGTCACCAACAGTAAAAATGGAGACACAGACTATTTCTGATAAAACTATATATATATATATTACAAATGAGTTTGTTTTAATTGGTTTGTGGCACATTGTAAAAATACATTTCAACAAAAAAATGGCAGAAAAAGTAGAGAAAAAGGCAAGCGCAAAAAGGTGTAACGTTATGGGAAGAAGTCAAGATTTTTGATTCTCATGAGATGAATAATCACGTCTTTGTTTTTGGCACTTGCCAACGTGGCCCCTCCAACCTTTCATTTTTCTGTATGCCGCTATCAAGCAGGAGAGATTTCCTTAAAAGAGCACAGGAGCTACGATGGTGTGATGTTCCACATGCTCACATGGAGAGTGTGGACCAGCAGCAGCAGCAGCAGAAGAAGAAGAGGAAGTCACATGAGACGTACGTGGAAGAAAGCAAAAAGAATGAAATTGCTATGAAATGGCAGCGTGATCATGTGATGCTGACCTTTACACAGCCTCATACCAACCAGTCTAAATCTGACCTTTGTACAACCGTTACACAACTCTCTCTTTCACTGTAACGTCCAGCTGTGACAATGACATTGTGATGCTAATGCTGACGGCTTAAAGTTAAAGTGTTGTGCTCAGCAGCATTCTATGCATGGCAAACACACGTGACTTCATTCATCAAATCTATCATCACTATTATTATTATTGCTTTGGCCATAGATAGATAGATAGGTAGATAGATAGATAAAAGAGTAGTAAATGAATATGAACTGGATTAGTGCATGTTATAAAACATGTCCGTGTGGTACACGTAAAGATATTGAAGGTTAGTAAGACGTAGACCACAAAGCAGTGTCAAGCAGTACCCCCTAGAGGACATTGGCAGATGGTGCACATTCATAACTTACTGATGGAGATATTGCTCAAATTAATACTTAAATATTTTCACAACTACAAATAAAAACACAACTAAATACACTTCTTTATTTTATTTGCTAACCTTAACGTATTAAGTACATAAATTATATTTTTATGCTTTCTATGTCCTTACAAAGATGCTCATATCATTACATACAGCTTTTTAAAGCATAGAAGTTCACAAATAGATATTCACAGCGTAGATATTTACGCATAGATATTCATACCTTAGCTTTTTATACATAGATATTCAAAACGTAGATGCTCACAAAGCAATATTGACAACATAAATAAATGTTCATATCTTAGATGTCTTTACATAGATTTACATGTCCACATGTAGACGTTCACACATAGATCTTCATTATATAGAATAGGCCAGGGGTGTCAAACTCGTGCCATGGAGGGCCGAGACACTGCAGGTTTTCTTTCCAGCCAGTCACTAAAGCATGTGATTTTAATGATCAACACCTTCAATTTGAGGGAAGGAGCTCATCAATTAAATCACCTGCTGAAGAAACTGGTTGGAGACAAAACCTGCAGCGTCTCGGCCCTCCAGGGCACGAGTTTGACACATGTGGAATAGGCGTTCATGCATAGCTGCACGTAGCTATTGACAACATAGATGTTGATAGCATAGATGTAGATACATAGATACTGTACATAGATTATATTATATGTAGATTGTATGTATATAGGCAGATTATATGTATATAGGCACTTATCTACGTAGATGTCCATGTACATGCGCATGTATATGTATACAATGTCATTGTAATCAACTTCGACAAAACGCGATAGAGGTTTTTATTTTGAAGGGACGCGAGGGGAAACGGAACTGTCAGAGCGTTTTCCTTTTCCGGACAAGTTGAGGAAGGTGCTGGTGTGAGTCAGGAAGTGGTGACGTCATGAGTTTACCTGACGGTTTCTCAGCAGACATGTTGGACCTGGAAGAAGAAGACTTGGAGGTGTTTAGCAAGGTAAAATTAATCTGTTTGCGATGTGGATGTTGTAAAGACGGCATGGAAAAGTTCTTTCTTTGTTTGCAAGACCGTCACATTGTTTGACTGTCAGATTTGTTTTACTGTGTCTTGAAGGTTAGCAAGCAGCACAGCTGTTTATATATACATGTATGTCTTGAACTAAGATTGGATTGAACCATTCTTTGTGCTTTTTGGTTCATCTTGGAAGAATCGGAACAGTTTAAAAATACATGTCTATGATGGTTTTAGTACTTTATTATGCACAGGAGATGATTATGACACTGTAGGATAATTGAAGTGAACAACAATAAACAAGCAATCCTGTCTAAAGTGAAAGAATGAATGTCAATATTGAATTTACTGGAGTAGTGCTCAACTTTGAATAATGACACAAGTATGTGTGGATGTATGTGTACATCTTGTGTGGTTTACGATGGCACATGATGATATTTGAAATGGATTATGCTTTCTTTTGGGCCGTACAGTCAGGAGATCCGGGTTGGTATCTCCATTGGAAGATCTCTGTGTGGACTTTGCATGTTCTTTGTGTGTGCGTGCGTGCATGCGTTGAAATTGCATGTTCTCTGTGGCTTGCTCCCATATCCCAACATTTTTAATTGTCCATGGGTGTGAATGTTGTATGTGTGTGTGTGTGTGTGTGTGTGTACAATCTATCTATCTATCTATCTATCTATCTATCTATCTATCTATCTATCTATCCATCAAAGACACCCCAAAAATGAAAGTGAAAAAATGATGCAGCACACTGGTCTAGATCTGGGAGGAGATCCCCCAGGACACCATCCGTAGTCTCATTAGGAGCATGCCCCGACGTTGTCAGGCATGCGTACAAGCACGTGGGGGCCACACAAACTACTGAGAATCATTTTGAGTTGCTACAATGACATTTTAGCAAAATGGACCAGTCTGCTGCATCATTTTTTCACTTTCATTTTTGGGGTGTCTTTGATTTCCCCCCTCTATAGGGCGATCATTTTCATTTCTATCAAATGATGTGGCATCATTTTGTTACTAATACATCACCCACTTATTATCAGGAAACATATTCAACATCATTTTTCCCCCAGTTTAGATCTGATGTGTTTTCCAAGTGTTCCTCTAATTTTTTTGAGCAGTATATATATGTGTGTGTGTGTGTGTGTGTGTGTGTGTGTGTGCATATGTATGTATGTTCATTTGTTGTGTAACGTGGATTTTTTGGTTCAGTGCAGAAGTGTACTGATTTGTTGCTCAGTGCACATGAAGCAAGGGACAGGAAGTGTTTATGGTGTTACTCGTCTACAAATACATTGCAGTCCAGCCTTTGGCTAGGGATAGTGCCAAGGAGAAGCCAGAGCCTGAAAACCCTCTTCCATGGTTACAGTGTTCTGCTTTGAAACACCTCCCTGTGAAATAATAATAATAATAATAATAATAATAATTCATTTTATTTGTATAGCGCTTTTCAAGGTACTCAAAGACGCTTTACAATGGAAGATAAAAACAATCTACACAAATACAAATACAACAAACAGAACTAAAAACAAAGCAAAGCAAAGCAGCAATGTATAAAAGGTTAAACATCAAATACAGATTTAAACAGGTGGGCTTTGAGTTGTTTTTTGAAGGTGGGAAGGTCAGAGCAGGCAATGAATTCCAGAGGGTGGGGGTGGCGATGGAGAAGGCTCATACATACGTATATGCTGACTGTATATTTCATATGTTCTGGTCCAGAAAATGTCACTGATGGATGGGGTTTCAGTGCCTGATACTCCCAGCTCACTGGTCAACCAGTACCACCTGGATGATGATGAGGACCAGCAGATCGGCAGCACCAAAGACTTGTTTGTTACCGTTGACAACCCAGAGAGTCACGTGACAGCTATTGAGACTTTCATCATGTACAGAGTCCTGACCAAGGTGAGAGAGGAGTCGTCATGACAATATATGATATTTATTCTATACACTTAGATGGACTTTCATATGATTGAGGTCCTCACAGCGCTAATATCATCCTATCAATTCAGAAATCGTGTGTGTGGAATGTTTTGTGTAGGACAGACAGAGGCAGAACTGGCAAATATATAGAGTGAAAAATACACATAAAAGGTACCTGCAGTCAGTAGGGATAAAAAAAAAAAAACAGTGCCAGAAAATAACCAAAACAAACTAACCAAAAGCCACAAAGCAAATGTCAACAATTGCTTTGCCAAAAGGTGCAACAGGAGCGGAGAAACAAGAATGAGAGGAAGCAGGGAATCAGTCAGTTTAATATGAGCTACAAAAATACGAGAGTAAAAGTGTAGTAAAGTGGAGGCGGAAGAGAACATAATGCAATCCTCACAGTTGTTGGCATGGTGGCAAGAAGCATGGAGGAAGAGGAAAGGTCCGGCATCTTCCTGCCTTTGTACGCCACTGATTGGGAAGTGTTTGCAGGTGTGTCTGGTTGCTCCGCCCTGCACTGGAAAGAAAGGCCCTGCAGAGGAAACACAGAAAGGAAGCAGGAGGGGGGAAATAGTAGAAAATAAAAGCAGAGGGAGACATTGTCTTTAGACTGAATAACACCATCCTGCTTCATAACAACATTTTTTTTTTTTGCTTTCATTTTAAATGCCTGTATTTGTAGCTGACAATGGACAATGATGTGCAGCATAGGTCCTTCATGAACTGATCAGAGTGGTCAAAGACATTATACAACCCCTGGCAAAAATTATGGAATCACCAGTCTCGGAGGATGTTCATTCAGTTGTTTAAATTTGTAGAAAAAAAGCAGATCACAGACATGACACAAAACTAAAGTCATTTCAAATGGCAACTTTCTGGCTTTAAGAAACACTAAAAGAAATCAATAAAAAAAAGATGTGGTAGTCAGTAACAGTTACTTTTTTAGACCAATCAGAGGGAAAAAATTATGGAATCACTCAATTCTGAGGAAAAAATTATGGAATCACCCTGTAAATTTCCATTCCCAAAACTAACATCTGCTCAGATTAGATCTGATCGTTAGTCTGCAGTTAAACATGAGTGATCACACCTTGTTGCACCAAGTAGACTGGCATGAATCATGGCTCCAACACAAGAGATGCCAATTGAAACAAAGGAGAGGATTATCAAACTTCTTAAAGAAGGTAAATCATCACGCAATGTTGCAAAAGTTGTTGGTTGTTCACAGTCAGCTGTGTCTAAAATCTGGACCAAGTACAAACAACATGGGAAGGTTGTTAAAGGCAAGCATACTGGTAGATCAAGGAAGACATCAAAGCGTCAAGACTAAAGCAATATGTCTTGAAAACAGAAAATGCCCAGCAAAACAAATGAGGAACAAATGGGAGGAAACTGGAGTCAACGTCTGTGCCCGAACTGTAAGAAACTGCCTAAAGGAAATGGGATTTACATCCAGGAAAGCTAAACGAAAGCCATCATTAACACCTAAACAGAAAAAAACAAGGTTACAATGAGCTAAGGAAAAGCAATCGTGGACTGTGGATGACTGGATCAAAGTCATATTCAGTGATGAATCGCAAATCTGCATTGGGCAAGGTGATGATGCTGGAACTTTTGTTTGGTGCCGTTCCAATGAGATTTATGAAGATGACTGCCTGAAGAAAACATACAAATTTCCACAGTCATTGATGATATGGGGCTGCATGTCAGGTAAAGGCACTGGGGAGATAGCTGTCATTACATCTTCAATAAATGCACAAGTTTACGTTGACATTTTGGACACTTTTCTTATCCCATCAATTGAAAGGGCGTTTGGGGATGATGAAATCATTTTTCAGGATGATAATGCATCTTGCCATAGAGCAAAAACTGTGAAAACATTCCTTGAAGAAAGACACATAAGGTCAATGTCATGGCCTGCAAATAGTTCGGATCTCAATCCAATTGAAAATATGTGGTGGAAGTTGAAGAAAATGGTCCAACCTGCAAAGCTGATCTGGCAAAAGCAATCAGAGAAAGTTGGAGCCAGATTGATGAAGAGTACTGTTTGTCACTCATTAAGTCCATGCCTCTGAGACTGCGAGCTGTTATAAAAGCCAGAGGTGGTGCAACAAAGTACTAGTGGTGTGTTGAAGTATTCTTTTGTTGTTGTTTTTTTTCATTATTCCATAATTTTTTCCTCAGAATTAAGTGATTCCATAATTTTTTCCCTCTGATTGGTCTAAAAAAGTAACTGTTACTGACTACCACATCTTTTTTTCTTGATTTCTTTTAGTGTTTCTTAAAGCCAGAAAGTTGCCATTTGAAATGACTTTAGTTTTGTGTCATGTCTGTGATCTGCTTTTTTTCTACAAAATTAAACAACTGAATGAACATCCTCCGAGACTGGTGATTCCATAATTTTTGCCAGGGGTTGTAATAGAAGATAAATGAGATTTCTCTCCCCAGACTACAAGAAGTGAGTTTGACTCGTATGAGTATGAGGTCTCCCGGCGCTACCAGGACTTTCTTTGGCTACGGAGCAGACTGGAAGAATCCCATCCAACCCTCATTGTGCATGTATGTAAAACACACTACATCATTACTTCTGACGTATAGTGTCAGTGCATTTACTGCACGCGCTTGTGTCACAACAAGTTTCTTTTCAATACACTGACAACTTCCAAGCGCATGGCAAATGGTTTTCAAGCTCTGGCTTCTCCTTGTCGCTATCCCTTGCCATGACTTCCACGAGCCAAAGGCTGCGCTGTATTTGATTAGCAAGTAGACACCCTGTCCCTCACTTTTTTTTTTTTTTAATTTTGCCATCATTCACAATCCATATGTGAGAAATGAACAAACGTCTTTCTCTTTTCTGTGCCTTCTAAAGATATAAGTACAGGTAAAAACAGGCAGCTAATTAATGCACGTAATTGGACACACCTATTCGGCCTAGAAATGCCGCTATTAAAACACCTCCAAAAAGCTCCACCAAGGTTTAGTGGTTTTCCATCCATGCTGTGAGCATGTAGTAGCAGCACTGATCTGTATAATAAATCTGCATAGCTCATTGGCGATGACTTGTGAAGCCACGCGGCCGCCATATTACCACTCACAAGAAACACTTGTCGGACAATGACTTATGTGAGAACTTGTGAGTTGTTAAGTGTGTTGCTAGTTTGTTACCCACTCACACTAAATGCAGACTAACCTTGCACAACAGGTGTGCTTGAGCTTAGTCATAAGGACTCGGGTATGATCATTTTTAAACATTGTCGATATCATACCATACCTGAGTCATAACAGCTTTACATAGGGGGCCGTGGGGGATATGTAAACAAGCAACCGCCACTAGACTACTAAATCATTTGCGGTTGCTTGCAAATTTAAAAAAAAATACGCTTTTTTTGTTTACCCGAATTTCAAATGAACCCCCATATGGAGACAATGTTTATATATTATTACATATTATGAATGGTTGTTTGTCTATATGTGCCCTACGATTGACTGACGACCAGTCCAGGGTGTACCCCGCCTGTCGCCCGAAGTCAGCTGGGATAGGCTCCAGCATGCCCCCGCCACCCTAATGAGGAAGAAGTGGTATAGAAAATGGATGGATGGATGGATATTACATATTATTCCTGTGGTTTTTGTTCAAATATATTTCCACATCAGAAAAGAGCTTATTTCTATTTCATAACACAAACAAAAAAAATCAGCAAAATGTTAAATGATTTTAAAACTTGTCCAAAGTCACTCTCTTTTATGATTCATATTTTGTGCGGGCAAGAGCATAGTGAATTGTATGAAAGTAAGAAAAAAAGTAAAGGATCATGACCATGGATTTTAGTGGAAAAAAGGGATGGGATATGCAGTTAAAATGAAAATCTCTTTCTAGAGGAGTAAAACTATCATTGCTTTAGGGGAGTGCTGAGCCAGGGTGCACAGTAGAATTTTGTCCCAAAGGCAATGAGAATTGGAAAGGGAAAAGTACATTTAATATAGCCAAAAGATAGAGAATAACGTATCAAATGGTTTTTAAGGGACGAAGGTTGCGTTACTTGAAGGAATGGGAGAATCTACCCGCTTTTTAATTTAAAATATAGATGTTCTGCAAGCCTCTTCATCTGCTTTGTACACTATGTACGCTGTGCCAATGTAGTCGAGCTGTGAGTAGTAAGATGGCGTCCCTTTGGCTTCAGCGGCTTGCACGGGCGGGTTTGACGTATGAGCTATCCAGACTTATTAGTACAGATCAGTAAGTAGCAGGTACATTCATGATAACATGGAATACTTCCTTCCTGGGTGCATTGATTTCACATAGCAACATAGAAAGGAATGCTACACCTAGCGTCAAAAACAAAAACACAGCAGCAGTGGCGGCAGCTCCAATATGTAGCGTTACCTTTGGCTAGTGGCCTGAGGCGTTGTGAGCAAGTGTGTGGTGAAGCTAGTCGCTAGTAGCTAGCCGCTGTGGTGTGCATTCTTAGCTGCCTATTTTTTACCTGTTTTTAGATTTTAGAACGCACAGAAAAGAGACAGACGTGTGTTCATTTCTCACAAAAGGACTGTTAATGATGGGCAAAATTCTAAAAAAAAGGTGCACTTGGGTACGCCTGTGTACCATACTGAGTAATTGGATGACTAATCAAGCCTCGTCTTCCTGGAGCTGCTGTGACTTAGTCCCTATGGTTCTGGTAATGACCTAGCAAGCGTAGTCTCTCGCTTTAGAAACCATTGGAATGATTTGCATGGTAGAAGATTTAAAGAAAGCATTGCAAACCCTGTTGGCAGCTGACACTTTGACTGTGGCAAGTGAAAGTGTGCCCTTCGCTCAGCCTCTGCCAGAGAAGTTTGTGATGAAAGGCATGGTGGAGCGCTTCAATGATGACTTCATTGAGACCAGGAAGAACGCACTGCATCGCTTTCTCAACAAGATAGCAGAGCATCCCATCCTGTCCTTCAACCAGCACTTTCAAATCTTTCTGACTGCCCAGGTACAGTATTCCACTTTCACAAGCACACACTAGGCCACACTCACCCTGCCTGCAAATCTGACACACGTATGAAATAGATGACATTTTTTTGTAACTGTGCATTCTGTAGTTAGGACAGTTCAATTGGAGTTTTGGTCTCTGCCTGTCTGCAGGATTTTCCATCTCACAAGAAACAGGGCCCAGGCTTCCTGAGTCGAATGAGCGATACGGTACGGGCAGTGGCTAACTCGGTGCGTGGCCTCAAGAGCAGGCCGGAGGAGTTTACGCTGATGCAGGAATATGTAGAAACCTTCAGCAACAAGATCTCATCTGTGGACAAAGTTTCTCAGAGGATCATCAAGGAGCAGCGAGGTATTTTTTATTTCTTTTTATTTCTAATTAGTTGATAACGATGTTTGCAACTTTGTATCAATCAAATGATTTTCTTCCAGAAAGAATAGCTGTTTGTTTGTTTGGCCATGTCATGTCATGTCATGTCATGTCATGATTGCCATATTCACTGTCCCATCACTGCCCATCAGTGCTTCACACTTGAGCTTGGCCTAGAGGGTAAACATTCATATACAATTCATGTACCAGGTTCAGTGTTTCCCTCAACGCTGCTATGTGACGTCGTCATCTAATTTGCGTAATTGGACATGACACAAAACTCATTGTGCGCGTGTGCGTGCATGAATGTGGACAGGTAAAGCAAAGCTTTTTGGTTTGCATCATAAGAAATGTGCAATATTATCCTATTTTTTAAACAGGACATGAACGTACTGACTCCTGAGTTTTGCTTGGATTTTGTGCAGCGATGGATGCCTTAGCGCTTAGTGCCTTTATAACGCCAACGGGTTCGGACCGTGAATAAGATTAAGAATCATTCTCTTTGATGACCTGCTGTCTGTTTGCACAGTGATGTTTGCTGCGACTTGCAAATTACAAAGTACCTTCCTCAGATAAGCTGAAACGCTTCTGATGATGTAGAGGTATGATGCCCTCTGCATATATTGTATATGCATCTACTGTATATGTTTGCCATCTGCATATATATATATATATATATATATATATATATATATATATATATATATACTGCTCAAAAAAATTAGAGGAACACTTGGAAAACACATCAGATCTAAACTGGGGGGAAAAATGATCTTGAATATCTTTCCTGATAATAAGTGGGTGATGTATTAGTAACAAAGTCTCATTAGGAGCATGCCCCGACGTTGTCAGGCATGCGTACAAGCACGTGGGGGCCACACAAACTACTGAGAATCATTTTGAGTTGCTACAATGACATTTTAGCAAAATGGACCAGTCTGCTGCATCATTTTTTCACTTTCATTTTTGGGGTGTCTTTGATTTCCCCCCTCTATAGGGTGATCATTTTCATTTCTATCAAATGATGTGGCATCATTTTGTTACTAATACATCACCTACTTATTATCAGGAAAGATATTCAACATCATTTTCCCCCAGTTTAGATCTGATGTGTTTTCCAAGTGTTCCTTTAATTTCTTTGAGCAGTATATATACTGTATATGTATGCATATACTGTATATGCTTGCCCTCTGCATATACTGTGTATATATATATACACTAGGTTCCCAACTTACGAACACCCGACTAGCAAACACTCGCGGATACGAACGCAAGCCGACTGGTCTATATTTTATTTTATTTTGCCTTGTAGTCGCGCAATCAGTATTTATACTGCTACTGTACATGCTTGACCAGTAGAGGGCACTGTGACACTGCTAATGGGACCAACACAGGAAGCGTTAGAGCTAATGGGTCCACACAGAGGAAGAGTTAGATGCTGGGGAGATAAAGCTAAATGGAAAGCTAAATTATAAAACCCAGACAGAGCGTGTGATTAAAGTTTATGAAGAGTTAATAGGGCTGCTTAATTCTACACCACCCACAGAACACTACCTCTTTTAGAAGAGTCTAACCACCACCACCATTTGCCCTTTTTTCCAATAACTCCTCCTCCTCGTCCTCCACCACGACGTATGCTCGATCACTCCTCTTCAAAGGTAAATAATCATAACGTATTATTATATCACTTTTATTATTGTTTTTTTCATTAATTACCCTGGTTTAATATTACTACTGCATCCAAACTCATATTTACATACATACACATATACTGTATATGCATACACGTACATGTAGTACCTGGAACCAATTGTGTTCGTAAGTTGGGGACCTAGTGTATATACTGTATATGCATATACTGTGTATGCATGCATATACAGTATATGCTTGCCATCTGCATATACAGACCCTTTCCAAAAAATTAGAATGTCATGGAAGAGTTGTATAATTTCCATAATTCCATTCAAAAAGTTAAACTTTCATAGATTATACATTCAGGGCCCACAATTTAAACGATTTCAAGTATTTGTTTATTTTTACATAATTTGGCCTTCCAGCTCATTAAACCGACGAAAACAGGAATTCAAAAAATTTTAATACTGTGAAGAAATCAGCCCAAATTTTGCAGGGCATGAATGTTTTAAACTGAGTGTCACACACTAATCATCTACTAAACTCAAATCACCTGCACAGGCTTCCCCAGGTGTCATTAAATTGCTTCAACTCAACTGCAGACATGACAACTGGCCAGAAGACCATCATTGATACCCTCCATAGGATGGGTAAGCCACAAAAGTTCATAGCTAAGGAGGCTGGTTGTTCAGAGTGCTGTGTCCAAGCATATCAATGGAAAGTCTAGAGGAAGGGCAAAATGTGGCAGGAGAAGATGCACCAGCAAAAGAGATGACCGTGGGCTTCAGCGGATTATCAAACAGGGAAGATTCAAGAATCTGGCAGAGATCCAGAAAGAGTGGAATGAGGCGGGAGTCACAGCTTCAAAAACCACCACATTCAGACGCATCCGGGAGATGGGCTACAACTGTTGTGTTCCTCGGGTCAAGCCACTTCTGAACCTGAGCCAACGTAGGAAGCGTCTCCACTGGGCCAAGGAGAAGGACTGGACTGTTGGCCAGTGGTCCAAGGTCCTCTTTACCGATGAAAGTAAAGTGTGCCTTTCATTTGGGAATCAAGGTCCAAGGGTTTGGAGGAAGACTGGTGAGGAACAGAACCCAAGCTGCCTGAGGTCCAGTGTGAAATATCCACAGTCCGTCATGATTTGGGGTGCAATGTCCGGTGCAGGTGTTGGTAAACTCTGCTTTCTTAAATCCAAGGTCACCGCAACAGACTACCAGAATGTTTTAGAGGACTTCATGATTCCTTCTGCTGAGGATCTTTATGGAGATGCAGATTTCATCTTCCAGCAGGACCTGGCCCCTGCCCATACCACCAGAAGCAGCAAAACCTGGTTTGATGCCCATGCCATCACAGTGCTTGACTGGCCAGCCAACTCACCGGACCTAAACCCCATTGAGAATCTATGGGGTATTCTCAAGAGGAAAATGAGGGGCACCAGACCCAACAACAAAGAAGAGCTGACAGCAAGCATCAAGGAAATCTGGGCTTCCATAACTCCCAGGCAATGCCACAGGCTGATTGCTTCAATGCCACGTGGCATCGAGGCAGTGATTAAGGCAAAGGGATTCCCAACCAAGTATTGAAGATTAACATATCGTTTTGAAAGTACCATATTTTGATTGATTTGATGTGATCCTAATTTCTTTCTTTTTTTCCTGCAAAAACTGAGAAGTAAATGGTGATTTCTTCACAGTATTCTAATTTTTTGAATTCCTGTTTTCGTGGGTTTTATGAGCTGGAAACCCAAATTACGTAAAAATAAACAAAAACACTTGAAATCGTTTAAATTGTGGGCCCTGAATCTATAATCTATGAAAGTTTAACTTTTTGAATGGAATTATGGAAATTAAACAACTTTTCCATGACATTCTAATTTTTTGGAAATGGTCTGTATATATACAGTACATGTTTTAACAAATGTGTTGTTTCCCATCCAGGCCATTGATTGTGTTAAAAGTGTATTCTGTGTCAACAGAGTATTTGGATGAGCTCAAGCAGTGTGGCCCCGCCTACACCCAGTGGGCGGACATAGAGGAGGACCTGGCCGAACCCCTGAACGTTGTTTCCAACTGTGTGGAGCAATGTCGCAAAGAAACAGAAAAGCAGATCCATCATCTGTCTGAGGTCCTGGTACCTGCTCTTCATGAGTACGTGCTGTGTGCTGAAGTACTCAAGGTAAGCTGCTACTGTGTTGGGTACTGCAGTATATTGGTGTAGTCTGTAGGGTATTATTTTGGGCCTGCAGGTCCAGTGTTTACACTCCATTTTGTAAAGGTATTGGTTTAAAATGTGTGGGATGTGTGGTGTTAAACAAATGATGATGACCTGGAAGAGTAAGAATATTTTTTTGAGCATATCCAAAAGCTCTCTGCCATTACTGCATTTCTGCTACCCTTGTGTGGTGGCATCACAAGCAAAAGCATGCAAGACACGCGCTTGGGAGTTACTTTAGAGATTTTAGTCAAACTCTAGATTGTATGGCATTTGTGGCATTCAATTTAGGAAGATGTGCCACACTGGAACTCATTGCTAAATGGTGCTTGTCTGTTTCAGACTGTGATGCGACGGAGAGACAACATCCAGGCTGACTTTGAGACCCTGGCATCCAAAAAGGCAGAGCAAGAAGCTGTAAGTTGTACTTGTCTATTCATTAGTTTACACCTTATTATTATTATTATTATTATTATTATTGTTATTCTTTATTCCTGTGAGACAAGCAAAAGATGTGTTTGCGTGTCCTCTGTTATCATCAGGCTAATGAAGTAAGTTATACGGAGGGCCACCATCCATACATACACATGCATACAGTACATACAGTACAGTATATATAATATGTGTCCTTGTGTGTAGGCAGGGATTGTGTGGTGGTGGAGGTTTCATGCTGGGAGTGATGATAGTTATTAAAAAGATCCTATATTGGTTTTGGAGTACGGGAGGAAGCTGCACTAACCAGCCGTACGGGGACCACATGTCAACTCTAAATTCTAAAAAGCTGGATGTCTTGCCTGTGAGCCTGACATGCTAACCACTAGGACACTGTGCTGCCCCCCAAGGGAGAATGCATTTCCACTCTAAAGTTTAATTTGAAAGCAAAGCAAACTTTGTTTTCTTCTGCTTCACTCTTGCATCATTTCCTGTTTCAGGACATTTGGAGAAATGTTGCATTTCAAAACTTTTATTTTACTGTTAAACCCAGTTTTTGTATCATTCAGGTTTTGTCATAAAAATGCTAATTTTTCTGTGGAGTATTGCACATAACAAGCTAGTCTGTTTGAACCAATGAACTTCATTGGTTGATGGTTCCAGACACGACCATGATAAATCGTTTTATGTCAAGTAGGATTCCTTATCTATAAATGAAATATTTGGGTAGTTACAGCATAGAGAACCTGTTTACCACCTAAATACACTTTTTTAAACATCCTTTGAGCCCTCTAGCCATGAAATAACACCCCTATAGTCACCTTTATGCTCCTATTACCAAATATGGTAGACATAATAAGAGAAAGGACTCGTGCTGGTGTGTGTTGCTGTAAATGTCTTCCCTAGGGGAGTCGAGTGGCGGACAGACAGGAAGTGACATTGGGCGTTCAGAGTTGAGCTTTAGCTTGGCATGGGTTGCGGATGCAACAGTAGCCTGTGTTTTTATGAGAGGAAAAAAAAGCTGCAATAAAAGCTTGTTGTTCCGACGATCCAGTCAGGTGCTTGTGTGTCTCACCCAACATTACAGTAACATTACTGACACCTAGTGACCAGTGTACAATACTACTTATTGTCACCACATCTTTAAATGGGTCTTCTGAATGCCTTATTTCTATTTTACTTCAATTTTATGTTTGAAAATGCTTCATTTAGGCAAAAAATATGCAGCATCTGCTTAAATATGCATATTTTTGACCAATACTAGGCCATAGTCAACCATAAGACAGCATGATTTATTAAAGAATGATATTTTTGATAAACATTATTATTCAATATAAAATGTATTTTTGTTCATATTTTTGGGTGTCTGGAAAGGCTGAATTGGACGTATGGGATTTCCTGTGGGAAAAGTTTTCATATTTGCTTTTCCAGAAAATGGTCAGCTATCTGAAAATTCAGTGGCAAACATTCCATTCCATTCCATTCCATTTTCCTCCGCTTATCCGGGTCCGGGTCGCGGGGGCAGCAGTCTCAGTAGGGAAGCCCAGACTTCCCGGTCCCCGACCACCTCCTCCAGCTCCACCGGGAGGACACCGAGGCGTTCCCAGGCCAGCTGTGAGACATAATCCCTCCAGCGTGTCCTAGGTCTTCCCCGGTGCCTTCTCCCTGCTGGGCATGCCCGAAACACCTCACCAGGGAGGCGTCCGGGAGGCATCCGGACTAGATGCCCGAGCCACCTCAGCTGGCTCCTCTCGATGTGAAGGAGCAGCGGCTCTACTCTGAGCTCCTCTCGGATAACCGAGCTCCTCACCCTGTCTCTTAGGGTGAGTCCCGCTACCCTACGAAGAAAACTAATTTCAGCCGCTTGTATCCGCGATCTCGTTCTTTCGGTCATGACCCAAAGCTCATGACCATAGGTGAGGGTGGGAACATAGATCGATCGGTAAATTGAGAGCTTTGCCTTCCGGCTCAGCTCTCTCTTCACCACGACGGTCCGGTACAGCGACCGCATTACTGCAGACGCTGCGCCGATCCGCCTATCGACCTCACGCTCCAACCTTCCCTCACTCGTGAACAAGACCCTGAGATACTTGAACTCCTCCACCTGGGGCAGGACCTCATTCCCAACCCGGAGGGAGCAATCCACCCTTTTCCGACTGAGAACCATGGCCTCGGATTTGGAGGTGCTGAGTCTCATCCCAGAAGCTTCACACTCAGATGCAAACCGTCCCAGTAAACGCTGCAGGTCACAGCTCGATGAGGCCATCAGGACCACATCGTCTGCAAATAGCAGAGATGAGATCCTAGTGCCCCCGAACTGGACTCCCTCGACACCTTGGCTGCGCCTAGAAATTCTGTCCATGAAAATTATGAACAGAATCGGTGACAAAGGGCAGCCTTGGCGGAGGCCAACGTTCACCGGAAACAGGCTTGACTTACTACTGGCAATGCGAACCAGGCTCCTGCTCCGGTTGTACAAGGACTGAATGGCACGTAGTAGCGCGCCACCAATCCCATACTCCCGGAGCACCCCCCACAGGACACCGCGAGGGACACGGTCGAATGCCTTTTCCAGGTCCACAAAGCACATGTAGACCGGTTGGGCAAACTCCCAAGTACCCTCCAGGACCCTTGCAAGGGTGTAGAGCTGGTCCAGTGTTCCGCGACCAGGACGAAAACCACATTGCACCTCCTGTAGCCGAGGTTCGATTAACGGTCGTACCCTTCTCTCCAGCACCCTGGAATAGACTTTCCCAGGGAGGCTGAGGAGTGTGATCCCCCTATAGTTGGAACACACCCTCCGGTCACCCTTCTTGAAAAGGGGGACCACCACCCCAGTCTGCCAATCCAGAGGTACTGTTCCCGACTTCCACGCAATGTTGAAGAGACGTGTCAGCCAAGACAGTCCCGCAACATCCAAAGCCTTGAGGAATTCAGGGCAAAACTCGTCCACCCCCGGAGCTTTGCCACTGGGGAGCATTTTGACTACCCCAGATACCTCAGCCACGGTGATGGAACTGTCCGCGTTCGTATCCTCAGTCTCTGCTTCCTCTAGGGAAGGTATGTCAGTGGGATTGAGAAGGGCCTCAAAGTATTCCTTCCACCGCCCAACTATATCCTCAGTCGAGGTCAGCAGGCTCCCGTCCCCACTGTAAACAGTGTGGACCGGGCACTGCTTCCCCTTTCTGAGGCGCCGGACGGTTTGCCAGAACCTCTTCGAGGCCGACCGAAAGTCGTGTTCCATGGCCTCACCGAACTCCTCCCACACCCGAGTTTTTGCCTCGACCACCGCCGAAGCCGCGTGCCGCTTGGCCTGCCGGTACCCGTCAGCTGCTTCAGGAGTCCCACAAGCCATCCATGCTCGATAGGACTCCTTCTTCAGCTTGACGGCAGCCCTGACCTCTGGTGTCCACCATCGGGTTCGGGGCTTGCCGCCACGACTGGCACCGACCACCTTGCGGCCGCAGCTCCGATCGGCTGCCTCAGCAATGGAGGCACGGAATAGAGCCCATTCGGACTCGATATCCTCGTCCTCCCCCGGGATGCAGGAGAAGCTCTGCCGGAGGTGAGAGCTGAAGACTCGACGAACAGGAGACTCTGCCAAGCGTTCCCAGCACACCCTCACTACACATTTGGGTCTCCCGGGTCTGTCCGGCATCCTCCCCCGCCATCTAATCCAACTCATCACCAGGTGGTGATCAGTTGACAGCTCAGCCCCTCTCTTTACCCGTGTGTCCAAAACATGCGGACGCAGGTCTGATGATACGACTACCAAGTCGATCATAGACCTGCGGCCTAGGGTGTCCTGGTGCCATGTGCACTTATGGACATCCTTATGCTGGAACATGGTGTTTGTGATGGACAAACTGTGGTTCGCACAGAAGTCCAACAACATCACACCGCACGGGTTCAGATCGGGGAGGCCGTTCCTCCCAATCACGCCCCTCCAGGTCACACTGTCATTGCCCACATGGGCGTTGAAGTCTCCCAGCAAAACGACAGAGTCACCAGTTGGGGTGCTCTCCAGCACCCCTCTGATGGACTCCAGGAAGGCTGGGTACTCTGAACTGCCGTTTGGCGCGTACGCACAAACGACAGTCAGGACCCTTTCCCCAACCCGAAGGCGTAGGGAAATGACCCTCTCGTTTACCGGGGATGACTCCAACACAGAGGCACCGAGCCGGGGGGCTATTAATAAGCCCACACCAGCTCGCCGCCTCTCCCCTGCAGCAACTCCAGAGTAGAACAAGGTCCAGCCCCTCTCGAGGAGTTTGGATCCAGAACCCAAACTGTGGGTCGAGGTGAGTCCGACTATATCTAGTCGGAATGTCTCAACCTCTCTCACAAGTTCGGGCTCCTTCCCCGCCAGAGAAGTGACGTTCCATGTCCCAAGAACCAGATTTGGCCGCCGAAGACCAGGTCGCCTAGGTGCCCGCCCTCGACCGCCACCCAAAAGGCAATGCACCGGACCCTTATGCTTGCCCCCGCAGGTGGTGGGTCTACGGGGGGGAGATCCCGTGTGGCTTCTTTGGGCTGAGCCCGGCCGGGTCCCACGGGTGAAAGCCCGACCACCAGACGCTCGCCTGCGAGCCCCTCCCCCAGGCCTGGCTCCAGGGTGAGGCCCCGGTATCCCACTTCCGGGCGAGGTGCGGTCTCTCCTCGTGTGTTTATTCATAGGGGTCTTCTGAATCACTCTTGGTCTGGCCCGTCACCCAGGACCTGTTTGCCTTGGGAGACCCTACCAGGGGCATATAGCCCCAGACAACATAGCTCCTAGGATCACTCGGGCACACAAACCCCTCCACCATGGTAAGGTGGTGATTCACGGAGGGGAGTGGCAAACATTTCAGGGAATATTTATTTAAAAGGTGCTGAATCCCTGAAGTGTTTGTTGTCGCTATTCTTAGGGTCAGCTACAGGAAGAAGTGGACGGGCTGGCGGATCGGATGGAATTGGCCAACAATGCGTTGAAGAGCGATTGGACCTACTGGCAGAAGACTGTCAGAGGTGACCTCAAGTCAGCCTTCGTCTCAACAGCTGAGAAGAATGTGGAATGCTATGAAAAGGTAACAAACTCAAACATGACAGTACGTGTGCTCCACTTGGGCTCTCTGGCTTCCTTCCTCCAGTACTCCAAAAACATGTACAGTACATTCACTACAGTAGATTGCATACAGTACATTGCATACAGTAGATTGAGCAGAGTAGATTGATCGAAGCTCAGGGGGGTCCAAGCTTGGACAAGGAAAAATTGATGTGTGGGAATGATGAGAAATGATGTTTGCTTGCAGTGCCTTGCAGTGTGGGAATCCTTCCTGTTGTCCCAAAGAAGAGAGGGGTTTGAGCAGAGAGATGATGATTCCATGTAGGATGTGAAGGTGATATCAAGGTGATACCTGATCACATTCTCTCTTGCAGTCTGGATGCCTTCCCTTCTCATATGTTCACTCCCCATCTTCAACATGATCACAAACACACACAGCCATCCAGATATCCATCCCCCTCATCAATCAAGATTGCAATATTCATTCATACGCCTGTTAGTATTTCTTTACATGACATAGTATCACATTTCCAAAACAAACAAGTCCTGTCATTGTGCCAAAAAGGATGTTGTCCTACTACAGTTGAGACGATGTGCCATCGCCTGCTTCCTTTATTTATGATATACTGTATGTTGCTATTATGCTATAGTTGGCATGACGCGTGATGAGCAACTTTTAGTAGTGAGAAGAATACTACTTTTACACCACCTGTGTCATTGTGTGAAGGCTAATTGGAATTGCACATTTGCATGACAGCATTGTTACTGAAACAGAAAAGTTCTAGTCAAAGCATTCCAACGTGACGACATTTGGACTAACAAGATTCCACATTGCACAAATTCACACTTTTTCACAAATGACACATTTTCCAAACACAGTCTTCATCTTATTGATTCTTACAGTTTCATCTTATTGATTCTTCCAACTTCAGCATTTTTCAAAGAATTGAAAGCATGAAAACATCCCCTCTTAACAATTTTATGCTTTCCAGCAATTACCCGTTCACCCCTAATTCCACATTTTCCATACGTTTTCTGCATAAATCGCACATGATGAATTGTATAAATTCAATTTGTGCATAAATTACATAACTTGTCCAGTTAATGAATGGATGGAATAGTTGATGAGTGTTTTTGTGGGACCTCAGGTGATGCATGGCATTGCTAAAATATGTAGAAAAATGCTCATGGAAAGTTTGCATGTCAATGAATGACGTCCTTGCTGCTTTCATGCTTTTACACGAGGGAGTGTCATTCAGCGAGGTTGTTGAGACATACGGGGGATTCAAAAGAGCTAGTAGCAGAAGTTGACACAAACGTTCTATTTCTCTCTAATATAGTTGCTAATGTTGTGTCTAAATGTGTGTGAGTGAGCACAGAGACAATCCATCCACCTCAAAGGTGTGGCATGCTGATGACACAGCCTGCCTTCAGCTGGCCACACTAAAAAGTCTCCCCATGATGTGCAGTTTTGTCACACAGCAATGTGTCAGTGTTTAATAGGCATGCCGACTGCAGGAATGTACAGCAGAGATGTCGCTCGTCATGTCAATGTTCATTTCTCTCCCGTAAAACTACAGTATCTCCAAAGAGAATCCAAGCACAGACCACCTTGACATACTGTGAATACATCGTCCTGTCAAAGCACTATCTGAAAATGACAGACATCAGGATTACTTGAAACATTTGGTTTTATTAGTTGACAGTTTTGGAATTTCATATTTGAAAGAGTGTCAAACGACAGGAGAAAGATTGCAAATACAACAGATCCCCGCTTTTCCCTGCCCTTCCGTTCTGGACCCACCAGCAAATGTAATGGTGTAATTGATACATAAAGAGGTCACACTTCTCACTCCTCCCCCTACAAGCCCTCCTGCTAGCTCGATGTTGACCTTTGTTTCAATTTCATATCAACATTTGCAATAAAAGCGAGTGTTGTAATGATTAGCTCCGGAACCCTCGCCTTCTCTCTTCAATTGTCAATGTTTACTCATAACACAATCCATATTTAATCCCTAAACATGCCTCACACATTTATTGCTACACACATGTCAAGTATCAAATGTATAACTGCTCACCGCTAGTCAATGATAATCCATCAACACATGGATTTATTCATCTGTGGCAGTTTCTGAAAAACGTACATATACTTAGTCATGGTTATAGTTCTAGACAGAACTTCAGCCCACAACTATGGTGCGTTCAAGGGATGCTGAATAAAGTGCAAACTCTTAATGCTTCACATGTTCTGTGCGTCTTGGATACATATTCAATTGACTTTCAATCTTCCATTTGAAAAGATTGTGAAGCATAAAGATGTAATAACTGTGGTCTGCTACGCTGTACATGTTACCTGTAGTATCACATATTCACCAATTATTTCCCAGTTGGAATGAGTGACGTGCAGAAAAAAACAAGCTAATTTCAGAGGGAGAAAACACAGAAACCTCAACACTAACCCAAACGCTAAAATAAGTCATTTCTGGCCAAAGTTTTGCAAATGATTGACAGATGCAGATTGGCAAATGTGCAGGGATCCGCTGTACTCTACTCCAAGTGAAAAAAGTGCTTTGGACTGACAACACGATACGCTGCACAATACTGTATGTACACGTACAATATGATGAACACTACAATGATATCAATCAATGCTCAGCCAACATCACAGCCCACGTGGATGAACTCCGACATAGTGATCAACGTAAACAGTGTAAGATCTTTCAATGTGCACTATTTTTCTAAAAGCAGAGATACATTAACAACTCATAACAATCCACAGCCTTTGAAAGTCAAATGGAAAGTGAAAAGTGACAGTCCACAGTGATGAAGGAATGTGTATATATGTACAAGACGTAGATGAGCTATGCAACACTTGGACATCTTGACTTATTGCTACAAAGGAAACTTATATTGTTCTATTTTCACTTGACATTCACACCAAAATAAAAACCAACACCAGCAGAGAAATAGTTGATGAAATGACATGTGAGCACAGTATTTGATTTAATGCTCTAATCCTTTACTAAAACACCAAAGAAAATAAACATGCATAATACCAAAGTTATTTCTTTCTTTCATACTGACGACTAGCGTAGTCATAACCCATCTTTTGTACTTTGATATATCTTTGCAGCTACAAGTTCAAGTCATTTCAATTTTCTTTCTTTTTTTATTGTCCAGACAGCCTTAGTATTAAATATATATCTTCCCTTTTTTCGTAAAACAAAATAGTCATCTGTTAGTTTGCTTACAAGCGCAAACCATAAAATCACTCTCTTTTATTGCCTTAAAGCGGTGCTTTTGCTGCAAGTTGTTTGGCTTTGGTGTTAGTGGTATCTCATTTAAGTCCTATGTCACTCACACACATGACACACATAAATATAAGAATGAAATGACGCAATGAAACAGCAGTCAGTCAAGTAAAAGGACAAGGAAACACTCTTGTCTGTCACATGTTCCAACACATGAAAACTGACTGGCTTGAAACAGATGGGGCCATCTTCTAAGCTGTGCATCCTATCCAGATGGAAATACCTGCAAATAAAAACTCTAATGTTGCTCTCTGCTCTCATGTTCATCTTTTCATGTCTGCAGCAAAAATAAAGGAATTGGCCTCACTGTTCCAATACTAAACAACTGTAAAAGCTGTGGGGTTTGTTTGTCTAATGAAAGAAATTCATTGTTTCAGTTTAAAATCCCCTTTATAAATTTGCTGTGTCAGCGTAAAAAGTCAAGAAATGATGAAATCAACATGTGATTATCACCTGTGCAAACCTATTGCTAATAAAATCATGTACTACAATGCTGCCTTTTTTACACAGCCTGGGCAAAACCTAATTGGTGTTAATGAGTTTGAGAAAAGAACACATATGTAACTTGTGTAGATAGTCACTCGGCATATTGTGATAAACACAGTAGTCAGACAACATGCTCAACTCAGGTCCGAAAATCGTTGTCATCTGATGGATAATCTCACAGGAGAATCAGCTTTGAGCCTCAAGAGGAAATAGAAAAATGAACTCTATTGTAGAGAACATCCCTGAAGGAGAAAACCTCCTTTTGTCTCATGTGAGTCCCTGGAGATGTATTTTAAAAGCCTAATAAAGCTGTTTATTGGCAATGCTCACAAAATGGTGATGATGATGGAGATGTTACCTCAGAAGAGTGTGATAGATCAGGAACAACAAGCATCCTGCATCCATCTTCTTCTGGGAGTGTTGGACTGATAGACATGATGACTGCATAGATTGATGCTCCTCACAAAAAAGGATGAAGAGGAAGATGGAACAATGCACACACACACACACACACACGATAAGGTTTTACTGCTGCACTTGGGCTGGTTGGATTGTCTGGTGGGGGGTGTGGATGTCCGATGGGTTTGCCACACAGCTGACTCCATGTCATGTGACCTCTGCGAAGGTGATGTGATTCTGCAGAAAAAAAGCATTCATTCATATTTTCTAATATTGATCACAAGCATGTGAGTGGAAGTAAAGTCAAGCTGCGTGTTTTGTACATTTCCTGTGTGTAACGGTACGCATGTCAGTTCAAGGTCACGGTTGGGTTGATTTTTGGGGACAATAAGGGAACAAATTGCAAACCATAAAACTGGCTTGTGTATTGTTTGCTAACTGACTTGTATGTCATCAAGCTTCATCAACTGTGCTCCTACTGACCTGTGAGGTGATGTATTTCTCCAGAGGACCGTCCATGGCCAGCAGTGCTGTGTTGGCTTGCCATTCTGCTGCTGTGTCTTCATTCAGTAATAACTTGCCTTTGAATTTATGCACCACGCACACCACCTACAGTACGCACACAGACACATTCCTCACTTTGCTCTGGATCACATCACTTTTCAGGCAGTCAACAAGTAGAACAACGCTTCCACGTCAAGGTCACGGGTAAGCTGGAGCCTACCCTGGCTGACTACAGGTACCCACCCCATGGAGCTGCTGTGGGATGAACTGAGCAGAGGAGCAAAAGCAAAGCAACCTAAAGGTTCTCCACATTTATGGGACCTTCTGCAACAGTTTTTTTAAATAATATTTGATGTTTTGCTTGTCATGTTTTTGTTTTCCTCAGCATCCATAATAATGATGTGCACGTGTATGCAAATTAGACAACGACATTGACACAAGTGGGTGGTGGTCCTGTAGGAAAGCGTGAACTGACCAGGAAGGTGGCAATGGCAGTGCCAATGATGAAGCCAGCAATCACGTCTGACCAGTGGTTGCGGTATTCAGCGATGCGATTGAGTCCTGTGATGAAGGCCAGACACACCAGTGCCATGGACAACACCGGCTTGGCGAGGCGAGTTCCTTTTGCCTGAACTGTGCATGTCACGTACATCTGCAAGGACCAAGGAGGAGATGATGTGATGTTTCATACTTGCTGCCAAGCAATGAGTGCAGGAACAGAAGAACTCACAGCCATGTAGAGTGCAGCGTAGATGCTGAGAGCAGCTTCCTTGGATGGGAAGGTTTTTCGGGCGTGCAGGATATCGTCCTGGTTTCCTGTGCAGGCCTCCTGATGGCTGATGTAGCGCAGGGCCTGGTAGCACCCCAGAGCTGTGTAGTTTGGTTTGCAGATGGTCAGAAAATAAGGTGCCAGGTTTCCAGTCACTACCTGGCCAGCGTTGACAAAGATGTCCACCGTGAAGAGGCCGAAGGTGTAAACTCCTGGAAAGGAAAGGAGTAGACGTCATATCTGCCTGGAGAAGAGATTCTTCATCCTCACACAAACTCATGTTCCTCATTGCTCACCCATCATTTGGGAATCCTGTTCCCTGGAAACCAATAGAATATGGCAGTCTGTATGTACAGTATATAGTATGTATGTAGTATTACCTCAAAACCTCATTTTTTCAGCGGCTGTATCCTACAGTACCTAGCCTGTTAGGATGGGAAGTCTTTTAACTCTCTTTGGCCAGAATGACAAAACTAGACTAGATACATGCTTATCAACACAAAATACATCATTTTAGTCTCATTCAGTATGCAAGACCTCAGGGAATATGATGCAGTCTTGGTGGTACTATGGTATGATATGATGCTGTCTTGGTGGTACTATGGTACCATGTGGTACTATGGTATGATATGATGCAGTCTTGGTGGTACTATGGTACCATGTGGTACTATGGTATGATATGATGCAGTCTTGGTGGTACTATGGTACCATGTGGTACTTTGGTATGATATGATGCAGTCTTGGTGGTACTATGGTACCATGTGGTACTTTGGTATGGTATGATGCAGTCTTGGTGGCACTATGGTACCATGTGGTACTTTGGTATGATATGATGCAGTCTTGGTGGTACTATGGTACCATGTGGTACTATGGTATGATATGATGCTGTCTTGGTGGTACTTGGTGGTACTATGGTACCATGTGTTACTATGGTATGATACTATGAAAACACATTACTCAGCTTGGTTTTAGGACGTTTTGCTCCGCAAGTAGCATCAACATAGCCTTGCTCTCCACCGCTTGGCACATGGAGCCCAACAGGTTCTTGTTGGAGCAACAATGCATGGCTCCAGATGTTGACAGCTCATTTTTCTAACAAGCATCAAATTGATTTTGTCAAGCCTTGTGTGACTCACTTGCTGCAGAGACTCATCCGTCTAATTTTGTCCTACTTTGCCCTGCCCGAGCGTGGCAATGTGGGCGCTTTGTGTTTTACGGATGACTGCTGCTTTCTAGCCAGCCATCCTTCACCTCCAAAATTGCTTATTAGGGCATAAACAATTCACTTTGTCCCACTGAATAAAGCTACACAAGAGCTGAGCTGCCTTTCCATGCTGTACTGTACAAAGGCTGCTGGAAAAGTCAACATACATTGCAGCTTTCATATTTCATTTCATTTGAATCTCTAACTGGCTTTGGGACTACACGGTCAAAAGTTCTATTCCCGCTTTGGACAGCAAAATATGAGAAGTATGGGGTGGAGGCTTTGTTCCCACGAGCAAGTTGCTTGCTCAAGGTGTCCCCATAACTCCTAAAAAGAATGTATCATATGAATAATCATACAGCTCATGCTGGGGAATGCTCAACAAGCAGCACACCATCAATGGATGCTTACTCTAACTAGCAGATGTCTCATTGAATTCCATTTCATGATAGATGTGACATACCAAGGAATCGAAAGGTCCTGCGCACTAGCGGATTGAGATAGCAGCAGTCTCCTGTGGCCACCGTCTTCTCTAACCGGTCAAACTCCTGAGACGTGTACTGGACCAGGAACAGCACCGTCTCTGTTAGCGTGATCTGGTGAAAAAAAGGCCAAAGCTTGTCAATACGAAGGATGTGCAGTGGTAGGGAGACCACACGTCCTGTTTTCCCAGGAAATGTCCTCTCTTCATGTCCTGGGTTGTTTTTTAGGGTTAAGTGATGAAAATGTCCTTTTCATAGTTTTTCACGGAGTTGAGTGGCGTTGGGGCACTCTGCTGCATGTGACGACATCCCACCCTGAGAGGCTGCCTTGTGGGCGAATATTTCAATTAGTGTTGCCTAAAAGGCAAAGAAAAAGCAAAAGGCAAAACATACGCATACAGTTGGGGACATCATGCACAGTGGAGGTTCAAATTGCCAAGTTCTTGCAACTTTGGAGGTCATATTTTCCCCCAAAACATTGCTTACATTCTACAAGGTAACAAGGTTCTTGTCTCGTTCCAGCTTTAGAATCATTGTCAAGCTTTTCCTTTGGAGTTTGTGTCTTTGTCTTTGGGTAGTAGATAGATACCTATACTGTCTATGCCAGATAGTCTCTGGTAATATAACAATTGTCTATGCATACATTTGAATGATGAGGCATGTCTGAGTAACCTTCCAGTATCATTTGAGTATCTGATTGGCGGGATGAGTGTTGTGGTTTTTGCTCATGCAAATATGCTCACCCTATCCACTGCCCAGTGGACAGTATTTTCATTTATAGTGACTGGCATGCATCAAGGAGTGAATATTAACATGGACAGCCACCAGACAGCATTTCAGGCTTGTGACAACAAGAGTGATGTGGAATGAGATTGGGAGTTTGGTGAGCGTGCTTAGCAGTAACTTGCTTGTTGGACTTGACTTGTGTTAGGTTAACATAGCGGACACCATGCATGTAACGATATGAGCATTTCATATCACGATTATTGTGACCAAAATGATCACGGTATTGTTGAATGTGGTCCAAATGTTTAAAAAGTACTGATACACACACTGAAGTCTGGCAAATTTTAATTAAAAAAAAAACAAACCAAAACAAATAAACACACACAATATACTTTCCTTGGCCAAGCCCAACATTGCAAACTGCGCATGTGTGCCCTCTTCTGAATGCTTGCCGCTTATTGGGTTTGAAAGGGCACGTGATTGTGCAATGCATTGTGGGCCGCAGGGGCCATTTTTGAGAGAACGAGCTTTTGTTTACATCAGAGTTGGTGCTTTGAGAGAGCGATGTACAATGTAACTAACGGCTGCTTCTCCGGGAAATGAGCAATGTCACTGCTCCGTGAGATTATCAAAGCACGATCATTATAATATGAAACAGTAATAAACCAACCGCTGGGAGTTTTGCTGTGTGATACTGGTAATGGTTTCGTCCCTCACGGACATTCAAGCAGCAGCCTGTTGTTGCGTGGTTGAAATACTGCCACAAATGTAGGACTGTGTGGGGAAACACTGGTATTTTTTTCAACATTTCCACAGCCTTGCAGGTGAGCACAGTCTCATGTCAATTTTTACCCTTCTGGGTGTGAGTATGATGGTCAACATCATCTCACACACTATTCTCCTGGACAGACTCTCCATCACACATGTAGTTCATTCACCTTGCACTCACTCTCTTTCATCAGAGCTGTGCCCCAGGGCCCTGTCCTCAGACCCCTCCTTTCATCAGCTGTATCCTTCCGCTTGGCTGTCGTATCTTTGAGAAACATCAAGTCCATTGGCACTGCCCTGAGGATGACACCCAGCTCTACATGTCCACCAATTCCAAGTCAACCTTCTGCCTTCCGCAGCTGTGGTGCATTCAAGGACTGACGAAAAAGTGGAAAATCTTTGAGCTTGAGAAAAAAGACGATGAGTGAAGCACGACACAAAGGTTTTCCAGCACTGGTACATGTATTTGATCTGTATTATCACACATTTATGAAGTGTGAATGAGATGTGACTCTTGCAGAAAAAAGGCTTATTTATCTATGAGAGAAAAAAAAATATTTTTGTAAAAATAATTTTGACCAAAAATGAGCACATTTGCGGGGGGCTGGCCAATGCTGAATCACAACTCTCTACTTGACTAAAAAGGAAACTTATCAACTATTCCCATTTCTTGATTTTTACTTTGTTTTTTGTATTTATTTGGAGAATTATCTGCCAGGAGTTTGCACTTTCTTATGGTTCATATTCAAATCATGAAAGCTGTATGAAGCACTTTAGTTTCCATACCAAAGCATGATAATATTGAAATACTGCCCAGCCCTCACACCCCTAATTAGCAGTAGAAAATTAAGTCATAAATGTTTCTGGTCACAGTCAATTGTACGATTCAGTTTACATCAACGATTGTTGAAGAAATGTTTTCATACATTTTGCACGTAATGTAGTCCTGGAGTGCGTTTGCGCTGTCGTATATGGTTCCACGGAATGGGGTGGCCAAACAAAGCACCCTACACCTTGCTGACTCACTAGCCGTGCATTTTTGATTTATTGCGTGTGACTGCTAAACAACCCACCATGGGGGGCAGCAATTTCATGCAGAAGGTGAGAAACTCGATTGAATAAATTCCATCTAACCGGGATGTACAGGAAGCCCGCTTCAACAATAACTGTCCACATGTCAAACTACAATGATGGTCTATAAAATGTATTTTGTTCATATTTTGGGTGCTTGCAGTGGATCAATTGGATTGATATTATTTCCATTGGGAAAAATTGCCTCACATTTTATACGTTTGGGTTTTCGTTGAACCTTTTGGAAGGAAATCCTAATGAAAAGAGTCATCTGGGCTGGATGACATGTCTGAAGGCAATGATGTCATGGTTACAAATGTGCTGAGCATTGTGAAACATGGCTCTGATGGTACACGATCATTATTATTAACCTTTATTTAACCAGATAAAAACCCATTGAGATCAGGATCTCTTTTACAAGGGTGACCTGGCCAAGAGGTCAGCAGCACACGTCACAAGGGATAAAATATACAAATCTAAAAGATTACATACAATGTATATTAACAAACATACTTTGTAAAATGCAAGTGATTAGTAATAAAATCCATAAAAAGCTATTTAAAACAAAGGCACTGTTCTGTGGTCTCACGCTCTTTGTCCAACAGCAAGGACCGAAAGGCTCCATCATCTTATTCCTGCATTGTTTATGCTCAATTGACATTTCTCTACAACATTTCTACATGCATGTTCTTTCTGTCTCTCATCCAGGCAACTTTATGTTTACTCACCAGCAGCGTTGGCAAGCCGGCGACCACCGAGTAGAGCAGGATGGGCGGGATGGCGCTGTTGTCCTCCGGTCCAAGGTAGGGTTTGGTGTAGGTGGTGTCGTAGCAAAAGAATCCCTGCACGTGCACGCTGAACGTGTCCGTGTACTCAAAGTAGTAGGCCAGCATGACGGTCCCGGCCATCACCACCAACTGGAAGTACAGCATGATGCAAGCACGCAGTGACATGCATCTCATCGGAAATCATTGTGGTCTAGCCAGCATCCTCATCCTCCATGCTTGCTTCATCATGGCTCAGCTGCTGTGGTGGTGGGAGGAAGAGAAGAGAAGAGAATGCTGGCTGCTGAAGGGAGGGAGACAGAATGTGTGTGCATAAGCATGTAAATATATGCAAGGAACGCATGCGTAAAGGCGACATCAATACAACATCCCTCCCCATGGGCACCGCCCACCTCCGAGCATGTGCGAGAGAGAGAGAGAAGGAATGTTGAAGCGACTGGGCCGTAAATAAATGGCACCTTTTTGCAGAAGGGATGTCCACTCCGGCAGCACTCCATTAAAATGACATCCGTGGTGACACAAACCAAGCGCGTCATTTGCACGGGGGATACGGGGGTCATGACCCCCCTCAAAAATTAGATCCCCCCCGAATATAACCACATATAACCGCGTGTTCAGCGCAGCTCTCAAGGCAGAGGGAGTGAGGTTTACCAACATTTCTCGGTTAAGTGATCGTAACGTTGCTGTTTTGCACATCAAATATCTTGTCAGTAGTGAAGGTATTTTAGCGATAGACTACACAGAAGCTACATTTAACCAGGCTTTTCTACATTTTAAATGCAGCAGAGTTTCTGCTGCGGTCGAGAGACCAGACGCTCCTTCAAGTGACCTTACGTACCAGTCCTGACTCCTGCTGCAGCAGGGCGGCCGGGGAGCACCCTGTGGGTGACGGTGACAGGAAGTGGAGACAAGCTCACAGGACATCCTACGTCACTTGTCATTTTTAATCGGCCTGTTACCGTTTGAACATGAACAAGGCTTTTGTTATATAAAGTTGAAGAACGTTATTGCCGAGCAGGTGACCAAAGAGAAGGAAACGCCCAAGGAGGCACAGCGTAATCACAGTAAAAGTATCACAGTGTATTCTAATCCCCCCTCCCCATAGTAGACCCTTGCCACAGACACATGCATTCTTCACAACAGCATGGGAAATATTTGTCACCTCTATTCAAATTTTGCATCTTCACTGTATCACGGTTTTCAAAATAAATTCATTCATGAATTAGCGCTGTTTTGGTTGAATACAGCCTATTGGTAAAAAAAAAAAAAGAAGACTATTTAAGCAAATGCTACACATTCTTGGCCTTTTCAAGCATAAAAATGACTAAATGAAGGAAAATACAAATATAAGACATTTACAGACGTGATATGTACAATTGTACACTGGCCACTAGGTGTCAGTAATGTTACTGTAGCAAGGTGTGCACTGTGTCGTTATGTTTAGTGTGGCCTGTAGAGGGCAGTGACGTTCTGCATGCTGGGATATTAGGAAAGAAGTCTGTAGAAGAAGAAGAGAAGTGGGAAGTGTTGAAGTGTCATTCAGGCACCTTTGCATTACATTGATGAGACAACAGCCAGCACAGGAAGTATGCTGTCCAAAAAAAACAATGCTAACATTTGAGTCTATGTTATGTCTTATTTATGTCTAATATGTCTTATTTTATCTTATGTTTACTATATTGGGTAACAGGAGTGTAAAGGTGACTATAGGGGTGTTATTTCATGTCGAGGGGGCTTTAATAATGTTAAAAAGTGTATTTACAAGGTCATAGTTTTTTTATGCTCTAACTACCAAAATATTCCATTAATAAACAAGGACTAGTCATTGAAATGTTTCAATCATATAAATAAAATGGTAACTAAGTCATCAGGTCAAAAGGATGGAAATGGCTATAGTGAATACTTTCTTCCAGAAGAGGCAGGGACATAGGATGACCTATAAGAGTGGAGGTAGGAGCACACAGCTAGACTACATCTTGTGTAGACGCTGTCATCTGAAGGAGATCAGTGACTGTAAAGTACTGGTAGGCCATAGTGTAGCCAAACAGCATAGGATTGTGGTGTGGAGGATGACTCTGGTGGGGAGGAAGATGAAGAGGACAAAGACAGAGCAGAGGACAAAATGGTGGAAGCTGAAAAAGGAAGAGTGTTGCATGACTTTTAGGAAGGAGTTAAGACAGGCTCTGAGTGGTCAGGAGGTTCTTCCAGATGACTGGACAACTACAGCTAATGTGATCAGGGAGACAGGCAGGAGAGTACTTGGTGTGTCGTCTGGAAGGAAAGTAGACAAGGAGACTTGGTGGTGGAATGAGGAGGTACAGGAGTGTATACAGAGAAAGAGATTAGCTAAGAAGAAGTGGGACACTGAGAGGACTGAGGAGAGTAAACAGGAGTACAGGGAGATGCAGCGTAAGGTGAAAGTAGAGGTAGCAAAGGCCAAACAAGGCACTTATGATGACTTGTATGCTAGGTTGGATAGTAAGGAGGGAGAGACTGATCTATACAGGTTGGCAAGACACAGAGACAGCAGGTTAGCAGGTGCAGCAGGTTAGGGTGATTAAGGACAGGGATGGAAGTCTATTGACAAGTGCCAGTAGTGTGATGGGAAGATGGAAAGAATACTTTGAAGAGCTGATTAACGTGGAAAATGAGAGAGAACAAAGACTAGAAGAGATGACTTTTGTGGACCAGGAAGTAGCAAAGATTATTCAGGATGAAGTGAGGAGGGCATTGAAGAGGATGAAGAGTGGAAAGGCCGTCGGTCCTGATGATATACTGTACCTGTAGAGGTTTGGAAGTGTCTAGGAGAGGTGGCAGTAGAGTTCCTGACTGGGTTGTTCAACAGGATCTTAGATCATGAAAAGATGCCTGAGGAATGGAGGAGAAGTGTGCTGGTGCCCATTTTGAAGAACAAGGGAGATGTGCAGAGCTGTGGCAACTCCAGAGGAATAAAGCTGATGAGCCATACAATGAAGTTATGGGAAAGAGTAGTTGAAGCTAGACTAAGGGCACAAGTGAGCATTTGTGAGCAGCAGTATGGTTTCATGCCAAAAAAAAGTACTACAGGCGCAGTATTTGCTTTGAGGATGTTGATAGAGAAGTACAGAGAAGGCCAGACGGAGCTGCATTGTGTTTTTGTAGATGTGGAGAAAGCTTATGACAGGGTGCCCAGAGAGGAACTGTGCTATTGTATGAGGAAGTCTGGAGTGGCAGAGAAGTATGTTAGAGCGGTACAGGACATGTATGAGGACTGGAAGACAGTGGTGAGGTGTGCTGTAGGTGTGACAGAGGAGTTCAAGGTGGAGGTGGGACTGCATCAGGGATCAGCTCTGAGCCCCTTCTTGTTCGCTATGGTGATGGACAGACTGACAGACGAGGTTAGACAGGAATCTCCATGGACTATGATGTTTGACATTGTGCAGATGACATTGTGATCTGCAGTGAGAGCAGGGAACAGGTGGAGGAGAAGCTAGAGAGGTGGAGGTTTGCCCTGGAAAGGAGAGGAATGAAGGTTAGCACAGTAAGACAGAGTACATGTGTGTGAATGAGAGGGACCCAAGTGGAAGAGTGAGCTTTCAGGGAGAAGAGATCAAGAAGGTGGAGGATTTGAAGTACTTTGGGTCAACAGTCCAGAGCAATGGAGAGTGTGGAAAAGAGGTGAAGAAGCGTGTACAGGCAGGATGGTACGGGTGGAGAAAAGTGTCAGGTGTGATGTGTGATAGAAGAGTTTCAGCTAAAATGAAAGGAAAGGTGTACAAAACTGTGGTGGTGTTTGGTCTAGAGACAGTGTCCATGAGGAAAAGACAGGAGACAGAGCTGGAGGTAGCAGAGATGAAGATGCTGAGGTTCTCTCTGGGAGTGACCAGGAAGGATAGGATCAGGAATGAGTACATCAGAGGGACAGCACATGTTAGAGGTTTTGGAGATAAAGTCAGAGAGGCCAGACTGAGATGGTTTGGACATGTCCAGAGGAGAGATAGGGAATATATCGGTAGAAGGATGCTGAGTTTGGAACTGCCAGGCAGGAGGCCTAGAGGAAGACCAAAGAGGAGGTTTATGGATGTAGTGAAAGAGGACATGAAGGTAGTTGGTGTGAGAGAAGAGGATGCAGAAGACAGGGTTAGATGGAGGCAATTGATTCGCTGTGGCGACCCCTGAAGGGAAAAGCCCAAAGGAGAAGAAGAACTAAGTCATCAGGTCACCAATAGCAAACGAAATCCACAACTTATTGTGTCATTCATTCATTAATCGTAAATATTCATGCATTGATTAATACTAAGTATTGATGTATGGATGAATAATAAGTATTGATTAATAGTAAGTATTGATTAATAGCAAGTATTGATATATGGATGAATGGTAAGTATTGATGTATGATTGAGCAGTGTAATGAGGCATAGCATCAGGTACGTTTACGTTGGCACTGTTGCCATTTCTGTACAATTTTGGTACACATTGTCAAATAATGACAGGTACTTTCTTCCATTCTTTCCATAAAGAAGGATTTTTTAAAAGGGATTTTGTGGGTGAAGTGCAGCAAATGTTGTGAAATGGTGATGTCATTGATTTAGCAGAGAGAATCAGTGGTGAAAGTAATATTAATATTGGCAAATACTGGGGTGTATTTGGAAGTGTTGGCAGTACAACTGGCAAATAGCCTTGCCAGAACTTTTTCCTTTCCAAAAGCAATATGCTCCCACAATGTTTGGCAGTCCTCTACTCATGTCTGCCTTCATCGCACAACAGACACAAACCTTTCATTATTATTATTTTATTTTCACACTAATTATGGAATAAAACAACCATTGCTAGGTAAGTACTATAGATGTACCATCCTATCTATATCATCCTATAGATATAATGTATCTACCTACATATACCATCCTATAGAAGGCAGAGGAGGAAAACGTGTGCGTAATAAAAAAAACAACAAATACTTTGGAAAGACTTTAAGCAGGAAGTACTGCATGTAGTACTTCCTGCTTTAAAGCGTTTTGACAAGTTCTTTTGTTAGTCTTGTTGCTTTGTTTTGCAGCCGAAGTAAGAGGATGTGCAGACAGGAAGCACAAACAAACACAAGTAGGGGAACCAATGCAAAATAAAAGACTGAATGTAACAATTTCAATGCAAGCATATGTTTTTCAAAGTGAATTGTGTCGTGTTTTTGCATTTTACATTGAAAGAGCGTGTGACATTTGACATGAGTATTTTTACACTAACAGCAAGGAAAGCATGTCCATCTGGGTCAAAATCCAAATAAAAAGTGTGGCTGTGTGTTTCCATGTGGTACGTACAGGTCCAGGATCAGTGAGCAGACTATTTACTAGAATGAATTTCAGATAAACATACTAGAATCTTTTTCTTCCTAATCTGTGTGCTAATTCGCTGTGACGGAATGAGGATGTAGCGAGGAATAAAAGCACGAGATGAGAAATGCCAACATTGTGTTTTGGACCGTTGCGGCGCCAAAGGCACGAGTGTGACCCAGATACAGCAAATACACAACTAGCATGCAAAACCTCCACCTCTGCTCAAAGGAACACACATGACCTGCAAATGCTTATCAATCATTTCTCACATCTACTCTACAGCCAGCTTTTATTCTGTACAAACCAACCCTTTTTTTTCTTGTCAAAGCACAACATACATGCAACATAAAAATAGCAAGTCAAACAAGCACAATAGAAAAATAATCTCCCAATCACCCTTCAACCCAGCCAGCAGCATGAGAGCCAGCTTCTAAGCAGCGCTGCTTAGTGAAATATTCATATTCAATATTCATCACCGCTCATGTGAAAGCGCACAACATTCCCAGCACCGCAGCACCTTTTCTACCTCACTCACTTCTTACGTTCTGCTCCATTCTACCCTTTTTCTACTCTGCACTGCAGTCATTTCACAAGGGAAGCAATTAGATGTTTATCTGAAGGATCCAGTAGATGCTACCTTGCCACATTATTCAGTGACATGCAGACAGGGCAGGCATGACTAAAGCACATATGATCAATAATGATAGCAGGTTAGCAGTCAGGAGAAGACCTGGGTTGGAATCTCCGTCAGGCATCTCTGTGTGGAGTTTGCATGTTCTCCCCGTGTGTGCGTGGGTTTTCTGCGGGTACTCTGGCTTCCTGCCACATTCCAAAAACATGCATGTTAGCTTCATCTAAATTGTCCATAAGTATGAATGTGAGCATGAATGCTTGTCTATATGTGCCCTGCCATTGGCTGGCAACCAGTCCAGGGTGTACCTCGCCTGTCACCCAAAGTCAGCTGGGATAGGCTTCAGCATGCTCCCGTGTCCCTCGTAAGGATAAGGGGCATAGATGGATAATTACAACATAAAAAATATGAATACTTGTCCATTGAACTGTATTATAAATGTGTTGCATTATTGCCGTTTTGAACATTTCCTGATGAAATAGAGAAGGGCAGAAAGCTAAGATGAGGCTTAGTGCACAAGTCCTGGCTACCACTGAGTGAGTTGAATCATGGCGCCTGCCAGTTTGTGTTAGACAGCATGTGACCAATAACATCATTTCATCTATAATAACATTTCTTATACACCATGACTGGAATGTCTTTCATAGACTTGTGGCATCATTATTCTTGCTAGAGGCGTGCATGAGCTGGATGGTGCGCTTGACTGCCAAGATGGAGGTTATATACCCAAGCTCACAACAATTTCATTCATGATAAAGATATAAATAATTCATTTCAAATATTGACAAGAAAAGGGTAGTGATGGGTCCAGCCACACAGATGCGCCGATGCGTGCGCCGAGCTCCCAGGGCAAACCCCGTGTCGGTGCGCGTACCGCTTTAAGATAGTCACGTGACCAATGCCGGAACTGTGTGGACACGGCAGTCAAACTGTGTTTATAAGGAAGCACATCTGTCAATAGGATGGAAGCGCAAAACGAGCACCGAGTTATTGACGCGTTCATTGCTTGGCGAATATTGCGGTCAAAAAAGGAGGACCTCCATGGAAAACGTACATTTTCTGCCGTGTGGGATCATTTTGACCTTCTGCTGGAAAATAAGGTATTTATATTAATCTCATTTTATCCACTTGTCATATTTTCCAAATATTCTGTTCTAGTGAAATTTTCAAAATAACTTAGTTTATTATTCATATTATTTTTTTGCAGGTAAAATGTTGCAATTGTGCGACAGAATTGTCTTACACTATTGATGGGTCCAGCGACACAGATGCGAACTCAGAAGTGGAACGTTACTTAACATCTGGTAACATTCAACGTACCGAGGACCTACTTCATTATTGGAAGAGTATGCAGTCCACTTTCCATCTGTTTTTATTAGCAAAACAGTTTCTATGCACACCAGCATCTTCTGTGCCTTGCGAACGCATATTCTCCAAAGCAGGAGAAATTGCGTCAAAGAAACGAAATAGACTGAATTATAAAACACTGGAGAAACTTTTTAATAAACATTTTTAAACAATGAGTCCATTGTCATTCACAGCACTTTCACTGAGGTTTTGACATTGACAGATCCATCTGTGTAGGCTCTCAGTCGTACAGGAGTTGTCCGAGGGAAAGGCTTCTTGAGACGTCATCTGTACTTCTGTTAAGAAGGTATCGGATGTTTCGCTCCTCATCCGAAGAGCTTTGTCAGCAAACTAACAAGTGCTGGTAGCCTAGGACTTAAATACAGTAATTGGTGTGCCAATGCCCTCCACCTGTTTGTTCCTTACACTAAGACTGTGAGGAGTTGTGGTCTAATCCTCTCCTTCCATTAGCACCTCCGAACAAAGGGAAGTGTAGCTCCCTGTAGTTGGGTATGAACGACTCTGATACTAGCTCATTAGCATCTATTGTTCTGGCTCGGCCCTGGCTCCACCTCATTTGCAAGACTAAGAGCTGTGGGTTTTGGGCTCAGTAACCTGCTGAACACAGGGTCCAAATTAAACCTCAAACCACCATTCCGATTCAATGATGGGTTCTGTTGTTTGACAAAAATAGCTTCCTTTACTCCTCTTTCAAACCATCTGTTTTCTTTGGCCAAAATCTTTACCTCGCTGTCCTCCAAAAGAGTGACTGGTAGCTTTAAGGTGTAGATGTACACCACGAGAATTGTCCCTGCGATGTTGATAAAGCCTTTTGGAGCATTTGCTTAGTTTCCCCAATGTAGTGCTCTTTGCATTCCTCATCTTTACAGTGGATGGAATAGACCACATTGGTCTGTTTTTGGTTTGGAGCCTTGTCTTTAGGATGCACTAATTTTTGTCTCAGGGTATTTACTGGTTTAAAATAGGTTGGAATTTTGTGTTGCCATAGGATCCTCTGGAGTTTTTTGGAGACCCCAGCTACATACTGAGACCAAAACCCACAGATCTTTGTCATGCAAATGAGGTGGAGCCAGAACAATAGATGCTAACGAACCAGTTCATACCCAACTACAGGGAGCAACACTTCCCTTTGTTTGGAGGTGCTAATGGAAGGAGAGGATTAGACCACAACTCCTCACAGTCTTAGTGTAAGGAACCAATAGGAGGAGGGCATTGGCACACCAATTCCACCCACTCTTACTGTATTTAAGGCCTAAGCTACCAGCACTTGTTCGCTGACAAAGCTCTTCGGATGAGGAGCGAAACGTCCGATACCTTCTTCACAGAAGTACAGATGACGTCTCAAGAAGCCTTTCCCTCATTATGACAGATGTTCACTAATTTATCCACTTTGTCTCAAATATCAAAGAGGATTTTTAATTAAATGACATATGGAACAAGAAAATGTGAATGCAAATACGTAAATGACGCTATTGGATACAATAGGTCATCAAATCAGTGTCACTTGAGTCTGTCAACTATGTTTCTTGCATGGATTTTTTAAGTCCACCAGGTGTCATTATTCAGCAACAGTAACACTGTGTCACTGTGTTGAAACTATACACGATGCCTCATCTACCCATCACTAAAAAGGGTATAGTACAAATAAGTCATAAATTGCATGGGAAAAAAAAAAAACACACTGTATAGTATCAGTGTTTCTCAACTGGTGGGTCGGGGCCACCCAAAGTGGCTCATTCTACGCGAGTCATGGCCAACAAGTCAGTATAAAATACTGATATTTAAGTTCATTCCTCTTATGAAATATGTTGTCACGGGTGGCGTAAAGCCGCTAGATTGGAACCCGAAATGCAGAGAGACTCGTGTACATTAGCAATAATTTAATAAGGAAAACAAAGTACAACAGAAAGTGTCCAAGGCCTAGCAACGAGAAAAACTAAACTACAAAGTACAAACTAAGAAAATGCTGCACACGAAAGGTAACAGGAAAAATAAAAGAACCAAAAATCACTGTTGCAAAAACGAGAACAGGCTTTGCACTAATACTCAAAGTCCAGGCAAGGTAAGGCGGACCAGAATGCTGGGGTACAAGGGAACATGAGCAGGCATGGGGAAAAAACAATCTGGGACTGACAGATGTTCAGGCAGGCATTAAATACACAAGGCTTGATTGAGGACAGGTGTACATGAGCTCCTCCCCTAGGCTGGCATGATGCTGCAAACAGACAGTAGAGGGCAGCACAGCAGCACCAGAACCATGACCCCCCCACCCCTCTTATAAGGCGGCCCCTGAGGATGGAGGGAGTGGAAGTCGCTAATCAACGAGGAGTCTAGGAGCGGGCCACCCAAGAGTGCTCCTCTGGCGCATAAGCCTCCCAGTCGACCAGGTATTGCACACCCCACCCCTCATTCTGGAGTACAAGATAGCTCTGACCGTAAATGCGGGCAGGCCATCGATCATGTGCGGCAGAGGTGGTTCGGCTGGAGGACACTGGCTTGAGGTGTGAAACACTGGATGCACTTTCATGGACGTAGGGAGCTTGAGCCTGACAGACGAAGGATTAACAATCAATGATGCAAGGTCCCACAAACCTGGGTGCCAGCTTGTTAGTTCCCGCCAATGGAAGGTCGCGGGACGAGAGCCATACTTCTTGGCCTGGCTGGTAAGTCGGGGCGGGTATCCGATGTCGATCCGCCAACCGACAATTCCGTGCTGCCGTCCTGTTCAAAGCGGCACTGGTTTCCCTCCACACTCGTCGGTGTACATGGACGGCTCCTGGGACGGGAACAAAGGTGGTTATCAACCACAAGTAGCTTTGAAAGGATATACCTGTAGCCAAGCTGGTGTGTTGTGGGCATATTCAACCCATGGGAGGTGAGAGGCCCACGAAGAGGGGTGTCGGTGACAGACGCATCGGAGCGCGGCCTCCAGGTCATTAGCCCGCTCTGTCTGGCCGTTGGACTGAGGATGTAACCTATAGACTGACTGATGCCCCCAGGGCTTTGCAAAAAGCTTTCCAGACTCGTGATGACAACTGAGGTCCCCTATCGGATACCAAATCCACTGGAATGCCGTGGAGCCGGAACACATGACTGACAAGGAGCCGAGCAGTCTCCAAGGAGGGAAGATACATAGGGCGATGACGTGTGCCATCTTGGAGAATAACTGTCCTGCCCTGTGCAGGAGGTAGTCCGGTAATAAAGTCCAGTGAAATATGCGACCATGGGCGTGAAGGCGTGGGCAGAGGCTGAAGAAGTCCAGCTGCAGGGCGATGTGATTACTTATTCCTGGCACAGACAGCAGGCATTAACAAATTCCTTAATGTCCGACAACATCTTAGTCCATCAAAATCTCTGGGCTATCAAGAACATAGTCCGGTGCGCACCCGGGTGACACGACAACTTGGAGGTGTGTCCCCACTGTAATACCTCCGACCTGGTGGTACAAATGGCTTGTCCTCTGGACACCCCTCTGGCAACTTTGTTCCAGCCACTGCTTCTGTCACTCTCCCACTGTAGGGCTCCTAGCACAATAGTCTCTGGGGTGTTCTTAGACTCAGCCGGGCCAAACACACCGGACAAGGCATCAGGCTTTATGTTCCTGAAACCAGGTCTGTAAGCTAAAGTAAAAAAATAGCATTAGGAATAACGACCATCGGGCTTGGCGGGAGTTCAGTCTCTGGGCCGTCCGAATATCGGCCAAGTTCTTATGGTCAGTAACTACTACAAATGGCTGGGCTGCACCTTCCAGCCAGTGTCTCCATTCCCGCAGCGCAAGAACAATGGCTAGCAGTTCCCTGTTACCCACATCATAGTTACCCTCAGCTGTGGTCAGGCGACACAAGAAGAAAGCACATGGGTGGAGCTTCTGGTCGACTGGGGAACGCTGAGAGGGGATCGCTCCCACTCCTGTGTCCGAGGCATCCGCTTCAACGAAAAACTGTAATGAGGGATCAGGGTGAGTCAGGACAGGTGCGGATGTAAAACAGGTCTTAAGTCTAGTAAAAGCTGTATTGGCTTCAAAGGACCAGCTAAACAGTACTTTACTGTAATAGATGTAAGCTTTGCTGCTATAATTACGGATGAATATATCGGATAAACCTCTGCAAATGCTTCCTTGATGTCAGAGATGGCCAATTGACGACCGCCTGTATTTTAGCGAGATCAGGACTTAATTGGCCCTTATCCACAATGTAACCAAAAAAGGAGCCCTTAGTAGCATGGAATTCGCTTTTTGGCCTTTACAAACAGGCGGTTCCCCATAAGGCGCTGGAGGACACGCCGAACATGAGACATGATCCTGGAAAGAATCAGAAAATTAGTATATCGTCCAAGTACACAAAACAGAACTGGTTAATCATGTCCAAGGACATCATTGATAATGTTTTGAAATACTGCAGGTGCGTTGGTGAGGCCAAAAGGCATAACGAGGTACTCGAAGTGGCCAAGCGGGGTGTTAAATCCGGTCTTCCACTCATCTCCTTCCCTGATCCTGACTAAGTGGTAAGAGTTTCTCAGATCTAATTTTGTGAAAATCTTGGCTGAGTGTAATGAAGAGAAAGCCGAGTCCATGAGGGGTAAGGAGTTCTTAACTGTTATTTCATTAAGCCCACGGTAATCAATGCAAGGTCTAAGACTTGTCCTTTTCCACGAAAAAGAATCCAGCTCCCAGAGGGGATGAGGGCCGAATCAAGCCTGCTGCCAAAAATTTCGTAATGTATTCGCTTAAGGCTACATGTTCGGGTCGAGACATTGTAAAGGCGGGCGCTAGGCAAAGGCATGTCAAATCAACTTAATCGAGCAATCATAAGGTCTATGCGGGGGTAAGCTCAGAGCTTTATCCTTACTAAATATGAGTGCAAGATCATGGTATTCAACCGGAACTTTCGAAAGATCAATCTTTTCCTTAATGGGCTCAACAATCGGGATCTCAGGTACCGCGGACAATTGTCATACCAATCGTTACTCCATGATTTAATGTTCATAGATTACCAGTCAATAACCGGGTTATGTCGCTTAAACCAGGTAAGACCCAGAACAACCGGCGCTGATTGTGATGGTATAAAGAATTGAATAGACTCCTGATGATTACCCAAGGGTTAGGGTTAGGAGTTAAAGAGTCAGTGGTTCGGATTGAAAAATCACTTCGGCTAGCAATTTACCATCTAATGACAAGACCTCCTTGGGTTTAATTAAACAAACCTTCTTTATCCCAATAACCATAGCGAATGTAGTATCCAAAAAAGTCGGCGCCTGAGTATCAAAGCTGAGACAAACGTTCTACCCCTCCCAACAATAGTTGGACAGCTGAAGTCTCAACAGTGGGGCTCCTGCCTTGTTGTACTCAAAGGATGATACGGAGAGTCGATCTGTGGACATGGCAACACTTGAACTTTGGGCGCTCGTGGTCAAGACGTCCGGCAGTCGTGAGTGGGGTGTTGGTCTTATTGGACAGCGAGCCAGTACGTGATTTGCTCCTCCACAGTAGAAGCACAGCCGGAGTTGGTGTCGGCGGTTGCGTTCCTCTGCCGTCAGTCGTCCTCCTCCCACTGCATAGGTTCATCCGTGACGCTGTGGAGGCTCCGTGTGACTGATGATCCCCTCGATTCCACCTCACAAGGTATCGACGGGAGTCGACGTGGTATCGGTCCGGCTTTCCTGCTGATGGTCTCCTCCTCCGAGTGTTCTCGATCCCTTTCCCTTAGGCGATTGTCCAAGCGTGTAGCCAGGTCGATGAGGTCATCCAATGTAGTCTCATCTCGCACCGTGCGTTCATCTTTAAGACGGGGTTGAAGTGCTTTGCAAAAAATGTGACGCAACGCCACTTCGTCAAAACCGCTCCTAGTAGCCAGGATACGGAACTCTATAGAAAATGCAGCTACTGAATTGCTACATTGCTTGAGGTCCAAAAGCCTACTTCCGGCTTCATTCACCCGTATGGGATGATCAAAAACTTTCCTGAGTTCCTCCAAAAATAAAGACAAGGAGGAACGAACCACAGGTTGCGCCTTACCAATTGCTACCACCCAGGCAGCTGCCTTACCAGTGAGCAAACTCATAACAAAAGCAACTTTAGCGGGATCATAAAAATAGGTTCGAGGCTGCTGGTCGAAAACTAGGGAACATTGGTGAATAAACTGTTCACAAACGTGGTGGAGGAGGAATTCTAGGTTCACAGTAAGGAGTGAGGAGAGCTGTACTTGCGGAAGCCATAGCTTCGCCACCGGGGCTAGAGCTAGCAGAAGGTTCAAGGCGTTGCTCCAGGGTTGTAACGCCCGTGGACAGGGAGCTAATAGCTAGCATGATATCCTTTAATGATTTGTCATGGCTGCCCACTAATTGCCCCTGGTGCGACAGAGCGGAGCGAAAATTGTCTAACTCTGCGGGTTCCATTGTGGCCAGATTGTTCTGTCACGGGTGGCGTAAAGCCGCTATATTGGAACCCGAAATGCAGAGAGACTCAGGTGTACGTTGACAATAATTTAATAAGGAAAACAAAGTACAACAGAAAGTGTTTTCAAGGAAAAATGTTAACAAAGCACTTCCGGGCCTAGCCACGGGAAAAACTAAACTACAAACTAACACAAAATGCTGCACACAAGGTAACAGGAAAAATACAAAAATACAAGAACCAAAAATCACTGTTGCAAAAACGAGAACAGGCTTAGCAATAATACTCACAAGTCCAGGCAAGGCAAGGCAAGGCAAACCAGAATGCTGGGGTACAAGGGAACATGAGCAGGCATGGGAAAACAATCTGGGACTGGACAGACGTTCAGGCAGGCATTAAATACACAAGGCTTGATTGAGGACAGGTGTGCATGAGCTCCTCCCCTAGGCTGGCATGGTGCTGCAACAAACAGACAGTAGAGGGCAGCAGAGCAGCACCAGAACCATGACATATGTGCTGTGAAGAACATTTTGCTCATGTAATTGCTTGTGTATTTTGGCTTCAAAAGAGGGCATGCATGTATTAAAATAAATGCTAAGAGTGTTCTGTTTTATCACTCACATAAAACAGCCGCTCACCACTTAGAGGCAAAGGGGAGATGGGGGCCTGGTGATAAGCAGCATCAAAAAAGATCTTCATGTTGTACCTAGTGCTCACCTCCACCTACGCTGCCTGCCTGGTACATGTACACATTGCGCCCTCAAGTGGTGGATATCAGAACAACAACATTCCCTTCAAGAAAAGAGCTTGCAAAGTTCCCACATTATGTTCGTGTATTGTTACTCATTATGGATGATTGTTGTGACGTATAACAGTGTATTATGATGTGTTTGATCACAGAGTGGATGCCTTGTTAGTTCTTAGTATTTATTTTGGCCATTCCACTATTGGGATGTTTTGTTTTCATCAGGGCTTACTGGTGCGTTATGGGTGATGATACGAACGATACGAATACATCAATGATACCGTATATAAATGACAGCACTGGATTCCATATTCCATATCACTGCACTGAGTATAGAAATATAACCTGGTCTACTACTTTCCCATCATTTGTCAAATGTCATCAACGTTTTTTGGGATGTTTTTCCAAACTTGCAATATTTTATTTTTTCACCGCTGTCAGTCACCTTGAAGAAGTGTCCTCCATATGATTGTATATATTTATGAATATACAAATATATGTCATCCCCTGCGGAGTTACTAAGTTTTACAAAGATATGAGCAGTCGTCATTTTTATGGTAGTTTTATTTTAACAGCGAGAAACAATATGAATGAAAAACCCATAAAATGAGATTATAAATGACTTACTATTTGATTGAGTGGCTTCTTGTTGATGTAGTCCCTTCCAGTCTGGTGCAGGTCTACAGTGTGAAGAATACAGCATAACATTTACAATATTTCCTATAATAAAAGACCTTTTCACATCATTTTCACTCCACTACTGTAGCAGTATTTGACAAAAACAACGCTAATGTCTTGTAACATTTGACTATTGAATGTTGCCATTGCGATGATAAACATGTCAAAGAACTGCTTACTGGATATAATAAATGCGAATAATAAATACATTCTAATCAAATAAAGGGCTGTGTGTAGTGCGCATGCGCGTGCTGATGTTCTTGTTGCTGAGCGTCTATCACGCCGCGCTGTGCGTCTTCACAAAGATGCTAGATAGGAACCTTGCTAGCGAGCTAAAGGCTGCCTGTGTGATCATTTAACCATGTTATGTCATCTTATCTAAACAAATCAGCCCGTCGACAGAACGTTCTTGTCTCGAATCTCGACGTGACGAGGATCGAAGATGTCTGCAAGAGAAAGAGCGTTGATGAGCAAAGACAGCGTCAGCCTGCTGCCGTGCTTCTACTTTGTGGAGGTTAGGCTTCATAAATACATCTGTATTTACGGTGTGCACCTGCCTGCCTGTGCGTGCGCGCGCGCGCCTGTGTGTGTGTGTGTGTGTGTGTGTGTGTGTGTGTGTGTGTGCGCGCGCGCAGCGTGTGTGTGTCGGAGTGATTAGCAATCTTCGCGCCACTTGTTTTATGTAGGTCAAATTCGAAAGAGCAGAATATTTACACGCTAAATAAAGGCACAGCTTTTCACAAACACCAACAAAAAGCAACATTAATGTGAGAGTTTTTATCATCATATAATCTTAATGATAGTAGCAGCAGAGCATCACATTTATGTGTGCTTTCAGATCAGCATTTGCAATGAATATGAGTGTTCTCTCTTGAATTACCGTGGTTCATTCGCTACGAGGAAGCTAACAAGCTAAATAGTCCACAAGACGTGTTAGCTGCTCACAGAGTCAACGTCACGTGCTCAACCCTCATGAGGAGCCATAAAAGCAGGGGGGTCCAAACGGGGAGGTTGGAGTACTCATAAAACGTCTTCAAGGTTGGCAGGTGTGCACCTTTCACCCCAGGTCAGCTCTGATAGACGCCACACAAGCTGTAGAAATGAATGAATGAATGAGGGCTGACAAGTCACTGAACATTCTTTTCTTGCTCCATTCATCTGAACCTCGTCTGGATGATGAGAACCGAAGCAACATGAAGCAAACACAAACAGTCGTGGTGCTTTGGTTGGCAACATAACAGAAAAGAAGCAAACACGTCAAAGCCGAAGCCGATGCGTATCGATATCAAACATCATAGCTCTGCTGTCATGGAGGACTACGCCTTTCAGCCCCTTCTCTTTTCAGGGGCTGAAATCACAAGATATTTATAGTTTTACATCAAAAAACGGTGAATCCTGTTCCAAAATAGTTACGGATGAATTGGCTGAGCCATGAATCATGTATTCATTGTAGCGCCTGTGGAATGAATCCATGAAACATACAGGACATACAGTATACTCAACACAAGGAACTGACTATGAACTAGTCCCAGTCGAGACCATTGGCTTTTATTTAGGAAGAAAAGTTTCTATATTGGATGCTGAGGAGTAGTTGATGATAAAGGCATGGCTCATCATGGAGACCTTGGATCTTACAAGTAGCAATTATTAGCCCAACTATGGCAGATAAAAGTATCACACGTAACATGGAAGAATAATGCACTCGTGTGTTGATTATTATGTACTTTTGACTTTTCTGATTGGTACTGGTGTAGTGATTGATACTGGTGTAGTGATTGGTACTGGTATAGTTATTGATATTGATATAGTGATTGGTACTGGTATAGTGATTGATATTGATATAGTGATTGATATTGGTATAGTGATTGATACTGATATAGTGATTGGTACTGGTGTAGTGATTGATATTTATACAGTGATTGATTCTGGTATATTGATTGATATTGATATAGTGTATATGCGTGGTTGGCATGCACTTATGCTTATCGGATTGATTTTTGTGCGTTTCATAAAGAAAGGTTTGGACATACCAGGTGCAGAGAAAGACACAAGAAAAGAAGCTGATATTTCAAGTGTGTGTGTCCAACTGTTTCAGAATAAAAGCATGAAGTATTGTATATTTCATGTAGCTTGTGGTGTTCCCAGCTGGACGCTTTATGCATGCTCTAATAATTCACCAGCGTCCAATCAAACGGCATCGTGTATTATAGATCTACTGCTGGATGATGGGTGGATGATGGATGATGGATGATGGATGACTCCATGCATCATTTGCACATCTGTATGATTACAGTTGATATTGCTGTGCATATCGGCCCAAAGCTTTGCCTGCAAAAGCTCTTTTGGAATTAGCAATGCTGCTGATGGCTGAAATATCACTGGCCTATATTTCTGCAGGAAGCATATGAAAAAGTAGGTCAGAGCTGAAAGTTAAATCTGCTCAGTGAACTTCGGTACTGCAGCACTCTATAGAATTCTACCCACAGCAGATAATGTTCTCTTTCCAATTCATAGTTGCCACCCATCATCATTGACTGATGGGTCTTATTTCATTGCACGCCAATCATCCTGTGCAATATCCATACCTTCTCATTTCAATCCCCTTCTGCTGCAAAAAGACACATGCATGATATGCGTGTGTGCATGTATGTGCATGGCAATACTTTGATGCTTATTGGACATCTACAGTACATAGCTTTACTCATGGATACGGTTATTATTCTTCTTCTTCTTCTTATTATTATTATTATTATCAAATGTACATATCTTTACTACTGGAAATGATGATGATGATGATGATAAATGTATACATACTCTATGTATGTATGTTTATTAGTGGGCAAGAGTCAATGAAGATGTGTGAAGGGAGAAGTGTTAGCTTTGAAACGCTGCTAAGTTTGCTAAATCAAGTGTTTTATGAAATTATTTATGAAAAATGATGCTCTCTAACTGCTTGCTTGTTTTCATCATTTGTCCATTGAAGTGTTTGTGCTTGATGTGCTTTGTTTTTTGCTTTCAGCTGACGTTCTTATACGTAGTTAGTCAACCTCACGTTTGGATGCTCCGATTTGAGTATGGGTTGTTTTTTGTGAAAAATGTTGACTAAAATGTCATCTTGGTTTTCATACGGTATTGCAGGCATCAGAGAGTAGTGTGTTTTGTCCTGCCGTGGTCAGCCTACGTGTTGCTGACTCACTAACCATTCAGTGCAAATGCTAAATAACCCAAGGAGTTCAAAGTTGTCTATCTGCTGGGCAACATTAAGGCACAGCGCTTCCCAGCGCCCCTACGAGATGTAACCACGTTTGAGAGCCTGCTAAGGACTTAGTTTGTCGAAAGCAGAGCAGTGTCTGTAAGTTGGAAGGTGTTGCTCGTGTCGGTTCGTTTGACATTGCAACCTGTCTCTGCAGCAGCTGCAATGGATTTCAAGCCTCTAGCGTACATGTAGCATGGTTAGCATGGCACATTAAAAAGCTGTTCTGTTGTCATTTCATGCATGTTCATAAAAGTAAATGGAATTCCACGTGGCAACTTGAGTCAAGTGTTTCCATCCTGCAGCCTTATTATGAAATGAAATGAGCGTGCTCGGTGAAGCGTAGTGTTATGGAGACATTAGCAGCATGAGCCCTCCCTGCAAGCAGCAATTTCTTCACTGACATTTTTGCACTTTATGTCTTGTCATGTGTCTTATCTCTGTCTTCTCGGTCCGTAGCTGCCTATCCTGGTCTCGTCCATGGTCAGCTTGTACTTCCTGGAGTGGACGGATTTGTTTAAACCGGTCAAGTCTGGCTTTCACTGTCATGATCGCAGTCTGAGCCTACCCTACATCGACCCCAACCATGAGGTCATTCCTCTGCTGATGCTGCTGAGCCTGGCCTTTGCAGGGCCTGCCATCACGGTATGCATATGCACTCTTCATGTACCATGCATGTATTGTTGTGGGGAGGGTCACCACGCCACTATGCTGTACTTGTGCAGGTAGTCCTCACTTTATGGCATTTCCTGGTTATGAATGCAATCCGCCTTAAAAAATAATTCAAATGTTGGCTGCACTTGTTTGACTCATTGGACCATCATGAAAGATGAAGATGGCATTGCAATTAGTGTTGTTTCATTAACTAACCTTTTTTTCATGAGGAAAATGAGGCGGTGACGAGCTAAACATGGTTCTATGATGACTAAAACGTGACGAGTCATGCCAATGGTGGAGCCAACAGAACATGCCTGCTTGTTTCTCACCTGGTCCTCAGATGCAGATCTTTGCACGTCCCCATTCCGGGAGACAGGATGGCTGGGGAGGGAAGACCAGACCTTGGCAAAGTCCAGATGCATTTGGTCCTCATGGAAAGTACAAAATAAAATCATGTACGGTGCATTTACATCATGCGTGGATTAATGCTTTTGTTTTGAAGGTGTGTTTTTACATCGTGTGTAAATCTGTGCATGCACACACCTTTACCTGTGCTCACTTTTGGAGTTTACGAGTCTTATCCCACCAAAATGTCTGCTCTTGCTGAAGAAAGTAAACAAATGATGGACTGCCTAAGTACTAAGAACGACCGTAAGGTCAGTGTGATGAATCCTCGCTGCTTGTGAAGGCACAGACCACTCACCTGCAGACACACTGGTTCCAGCCACGGCTGCCACATCATCCATCCGGCGTCTACATGCTCGACCTCGACGATTCCAGAAGTTCTTGGAGTTCTCCACCACAGCAAATAAACATGTGAGCTTTTGTGTGTCGACAGATCATGATTGGAGAAGCTATCCTCTTTTGCTGTCTGTCTCGACGGAAAAGTTGTGCTGGGGCCGAAGCAAACATCAACGCAGCCGGCTGCAACTTCAACTCCTTCATACGAAGAGCTATACGTTTTGTTGGTACGATGCTTCTCTACACGCTTCATACGCTTCATCCAGAGCCATTTCAAGTCACATAGCGGTGGACATGCAGTGGAACCAACGTTTTTGTCCCAAAAGGTCCAACCAAAGTCATGGAAAGCCAATGACACCCAAAAATAGCAACAAATAGACAAAAATGATACTTTCACATGCTGAAAACTAGATAAAATTCTTACAAATGAGGAATAAAATTTAAAATATATCTATTTTTGGGGTCATATTTTCTGAGGTCAAATTCAATAAAAAAAAGCACAGACTGGCCAACACTCATATGAAAACCGAGGTTCCACCCTAACCCGTACGACACATTAGTCACGGTTTTGTAAAATACCACTCAGTGATGTGATGGTACATATACTGTATACATACGTATACTGTACTGTATATATGTTACACGCGCCATACTGAATGTATACTTGACACTTCATTATGCACTACCAATGAAGTAAGCAACACCCAGCCATCCATCCATTTTCTATACCGCTTCTCCTCTTTAGGGTCGCAGGGGCATGCTGGAGCCTATCCCAGCTTAAATCAATGAAAGAATGACATTTATTGTCTTATTAGCATTTGCTATTGCTATTGTGACAAATACGTCACGTTAGGCTTTCCATAGCAATTAGAAGGCTGAAAGCCTGATGGTGATATTTTCTTAGCTTCTTTTCTATGAATTTCTATAACAAAAATATAGTAATAGTCATATTTTCCTAGCTTCTATTCTATTAATTTCTATTGGAAATATAGTAATAATCATATTTTCCTAGATTCTATTCTATTAATTTCTATTGGAAATATAGTAATAGTCATATTTTCCTAGATTCTATTCTATTAATTTCTATTGGAAATGTAGTAATAGTCATATTTTCCCAGCTGCTTTCTATGAATTGAAGGGAGAAATATAGTAAGAAGTGTTGAATTGCATCAAATTGTTGCATGGATTTGAAATGAGCTTTCATGGTGAAATCCTGCGGTAGTCACATGACTGCCACATACTGTCACATGACTAGAAGCGGTCCTAAATGTTTCCTGCGGGTCACTGAGGGCCTTGATGAGTTGAAGTGAAGTATAAAGCTGTGTAGGACCCTTGGTAACATGCTGGAAGTGTTCTTCTGTTGCTTCTTGTGGGTAAACGTCTTTTTACATTTGATAACTTACAGAAACAATATTCATTTTCCCTTGTTGTTGTTGTTGTTGTTGTTGTGGTTTGTCTGCTGAGCTTGAGGACGTGTGCTTTTTGCTTTTCGTCAGGTGTTCATGCGTTTGGTCTTTGTGCCACAGCCCTGGTGACGGACATCCTTCAGCTGATGACAGGCTACCCAGCGCCGTACTTCCTAACCGTGTGCAAACCCAACTACACGACTCTTAGCATGAGCTGTGAACACAACTCTTACGTCATGGAGGATATCTGCTCAGGCTTGGATTCTGCTGCCATCAATCGGGGCAGGTTAGCCTGGAATCTCCTGTTCAGCATTGGAAATGGGATTGGTGTTGTTGGCATTTATTATGCTGTATCTTTGTTGTTTCACATCTTTACCTGACACGCTGCCATTTTGGGGAAGCAATATCCTGACAGTCACATGACAGTCACATGACAAGCATTCCTACATGCTTCCTGTATGTCACTACGGGACTTGCTGAGTGGCAGTGGAGCGCTTTGGAACACATGGAAAGTGTAGCTGACATGTGTTCTGTGGTGTTATCTTTTGCAGAAAATCCTTCCCATCCCAGCACGCTACTCTGGCATCGTTTGCTGCTGTCTACGTTTCGGTGAGTTTCTGTTTCTGCAAAAATGAAAACTTAATGCCATCAAGTAATAATATGGAATATTATTATGCAATCAATATGTTGACTCACCACCAACAGGTGCTCTTTGCCGTCCTGTGGGACTTTGTCACACTTTACAAATGTTTTGGTTGTTCTTTGCTGAAAATCCTCATGCTGTTTTTTGTGATGCTGCTTCAAATATGCCGTGAGATTGGTGGTATTAAACTTCCCACGTAGTACTATGGACACAGTTTGTACTCGTCCTTTTCGTGCTTGAATGTCAAATGCTGACACACAGCCGCCATCACTCCTCCTTGCTACTTTGTTAGAATGTTAGCACGATATCAGAGATTGGAGATGCAGGCCGATATAATCCGATACTGTTTTTTTCTCTGATATTGGTTTGATGTACATTATCAATGTTGGATCAGGGCTGCCCTAAATGTTATTGGTGGATAAGCAGGAAGTGTTGCTGTGAGTGAGGAGGGGGAGCAGGGAGAAGACGTGTGTTGACAAAAAAACCTAAAAAGAGCATCAGACTCTATCGGGACGCTAGCGTATGATATAAATCTTCATATTTGCCAACTTTTTGGCTCAGACGCGCCTCAAGTTTGTCCATTGTTGCTTTTGGCGGACTTTCTGGCGCTTCTGCTAGAGTGAAGAAGCGGAAAAGATGGACGAAGAAAAGTCCGCGTTGCCGTTGAGGCGAGGCTAGATGTTTTTGGAGGTGCACGTCAAGGTCCGCCAGGAGGTTTGGAAGGGGGTGGAGCTGGCCGGATAGTGTCATGGTGCTGGAGCTGAAACACGCGGCTTCCACAAGCAGAGCCAAGAACTTTCATTGAGTTTCATTCCAATGATGAGAAACATCAGACTGGTTTGTAATCTCCTACAATTTGATGTGTCAACAGATGTACTTCAACAGCACTCTGACCGACTCTTCCAAGCTGCTCAAGCCTCTGTTGGTGTTCTCCTTCATCATCTGTGCCATCATCTGTGGTCTGACCCGCATCATTCAGTACAAGAACCATGCCATCGATGTCTATCTGGGGTTCCTCATTGGTGGAGCCATTGCTCTCTACCTGGTATGCCCAGCTTTCCCTCTTTTTAGCTTTCTGTCCATCTCAAAAATGGAATCTGGGGCAGGAAATTATACTCTGGAGTCATCTTTTTAGAGGAATTCTAGTTTTACATGCAGAAACCAATGTCAAATAATTATACGTGAGGAATGGATGGAAGTGGACTTCCTGTACATCCTAGTCAGATTCTATGGTCTTTCTCACCTGCTGCGTCAAATTACTGCCTTTCTTTGGTCCCATGGGAGGTTATTTAGCAGTCACACTAAAAACTGCATGGTTTGTGAGTCAGCACTATGTCGGGTGATATGTTTGGACACTCCATTCCACGCAGCAGTTCAGTACAGAGCAAGCAGACTACTTTGCTATGTGCAATGTTGTACGACAACAGAGGCAAAGTTTGAACTAAAATTTTGGATGAAAAGCGAATCATATGAGAAGTGAGGTGTACGGGACGGGCTTCGACTGTTTCATTGATACAAAACTACACAGTAAAAGGTGTGTAGTAAATTGCAGTACAAGTAAATCTTGTATTGAGTAGTCCAAGTATGAGACATGAAGCTTGTGTGTACTATACTATATACTGTAACTGTCTGCTGTGAAAGATCTTTTCTTCTTCTTCTTCTTCTTCTTGCCAGGGTTTGTACGCAGTTGGAAATTTCCTCCCTAGCGAGGAGTCCAGCACCAGTTCCCCTTCCCAGCCCCACTGCCCCTCCTGTTCCTTTCCCCACATCAGCCAAGAGGCCGTCCTCCATCATCACCTCCAAATGAAAGCCAGCCTTTCTGGGGAGGCGAGAATTAGCAGCTCTCAATCTGAAGGTCTTCTCCATCGAGCTCTTCCACAGCAGAATGCTGAAGAGAGCCTGAAGTGCCCAACCAGAGATGCAGATGGGATCCCCTCCCACAGCCCACGGAGCAAAGACACCGTGGCCACCTTTAGCCACACCCTTCCTCGTGTCCACACACCGCAGGCCATCGCGGCATACGAGGAAGCGGCAAGACGTCACGCCGCCACCCTCAACCACGCCTCCATGGATTCCAGTCGTTCCAAGCAGCTTCTGTCCCAGTGGAAAAGTAAAAACAGCCACAAGTCCACCCTCCAGGTGCCTGACTGCTTCTTACCCTCAGGAGACTTGTCATCCGTTCCGCCCGCTCAGCACCCTCATTACCACGGCAGCATGGAGGTCCGATCCAGCTCGGAACCATCAGCTGTGAGCCTGGATGCCAGCTTTGAAGCACATGCTTTCATGTCCAAACTGGCCACAGGAGCGAGTAGCACGTTGCCCAGCAACTGCAGCGGCATAACCGGAGGAGCTCGGATGTTGATGCAGCCTCGACCCGGGTCTTCACAACTGGTCCACATACCTGAAGAATCCCATGAAAATTACCACAATACCTCCCCAAGGGCAGTAGGGGGAGGGAGCGAGGGCGGCTCTGCAGGAGAAAGCACAGTTCAGGCGAACTGGCAAAGGGCAGCTGAGAAGACAACCCAACCACGGATCGTTCAGGTGATCGCTATGTCCAAGCAGCAGGGTCTCCTTCAGACTCACTCCAGGAGCTTGGATGAGAGCAGCACGGTGGGAAGCTCGCAGGGCTCGGCTCACTACAGGGCTCTTACGGACAAGGAACCCAGTAGCACCACGGGACCCAGCTCGCTGGCCAGTGCCACAGGAAGTATTTCAGGGAGCACTGGAGCAATTGTCCGAATAGAGGCGCACCCTGAAAACCACAAACCAGTCATCCAAGCTCCGTCTACCGATGGAAGTGGATCATGGCGGTGGCGGTCTCTGGATCACGGCAATGGCGCTGCTGCTGTCGGGCCTGCTGCAACAGGAAGTGGAATTCTTAGGCAGTCCTTTGACCTGAATGATCTCAATAGAGACTCTGAAAGCTCCGACTCTATACGAGAAGGGTCTATCGACAGGAAGCGTTCCAATCACGTCGTTACCAGCGCTGGCACGGTTAGCACACCACCCGTAGTTGCTGTCCAAACCAGCCAAGCTGGGATCGCAGAGCAGAAGCACCACAATCAGAGCCTCTCCACCATCAGGGTTACTCCAGGAGATGGTGGAGGCAGCGGCGATACGGCTCCAGAGATACTCTCAGCCACCTCTAGTCGTGAATCAACGCTACGGAGAAAAGGCCATAATGTCATCCTGATTCCAGAGAGAGGAAGCAGCCCAGATATCACTCGAAATGTTTTCTACAAGGGAACATCCATGCCCAACAAGGAGTAATGCATGGAAAACCTGGAGTCAACATTTCAGTGTGCTTCCACCTTTGCTTTGTTTTCATCTAACTCTACTTTGGTGCATTTGGTCAGGTGGATTGGGGGCCAACCCACCCGTCCAAGACCGTCTAGGTGAACTGCAGTTCCTCCGTACGCTTCAACAAAGAAAACTGAAAAACAGAATCAGTCATGTTGGCCCTGAACAGAATCATGTTTATAGAAGTACAAACCTGGTAATAAAACCTGGTGATGAAACCTGGTTATAAAACCTGGTTATAAAACCTGGTGATGAAACCAGGTGATGAAACCTGGTGATGAAACCTGGGACTTCCAGCTTGGTCATGTTACAGCGTAGTCGCTACCACGGAGAGGGCTGAGTGTGTGACTTGTATTTCTCTGCCAAAACACTAGGGGCAGTGTTGTCCTGGGAGTGAGCCAACACAACTAGCTGTTTAGCTTCCTGTTTAGTACTTTTAAAGCGACACCCACATTGTTTTTGGAGCTTCTATTGTGCATGTTGCACCGTTGGGGAAGGTAGGCTGTGTGACTCCCTGAACGAGTCCAGCCAGAGGACTGTTTTGGTGGATTTAAAAGCGGTGCTTTCATGGGAAAAGCTGACCAGTCACAGCTCTGTGGTCCGCATCACCGTTGAGGTGTGGTTGGAATTTCTTGGAGGTGCACGTCAAGGTTCCCTGAGGCGTCTTGGAGGGGGAGGAGCCAGACGAAGCCTTCAAGGAACATGTGTTCAACTCTGCACGGTGGGAAGGACGTTCACATGTTGGCAGTTTCAAGCGCTTGAAAAGGAGCATTTGCGTGACTGCGTCATCATGCTACGCCTCCGTTAACCCCACGCATCAACATGACACACTGGCCATGCGCCACTGACTCCCAGGAGTTTGAAATTGCACTGTGCTGTTTGCTGCTGTCATGAGGAGACCAAACCCTAAATATGATTAGAAGAGGATATTGTTTTGTGTGGTGCTGTTTCACTTCACTCCAGTGACAAACTTTCCTGTTTACATTCCATCACACGTCCATGACCAATAAGAGAAAAGAACAAAGTCACATGATTAGTTCTGTGTGTACATTGTCAGGCAACTGGATTCTTCCTTTAGCTGAAAACATTTCACCTTTCATCCAAAAGGCTTCTTCAGGTCGACATGTTAGGTGTGGAGTCTCCCTACTTATGTCCCTGGTGGGTGTGTCCCCTTGTGTGGCTGGTGAACGACCGTCATGCATAGCGATGTCTCGTTCTCCTGCCTGCTGGCAAAACAGCTCGTTAGTGGCCGCTCTTCCTGTGGAATGAGACAATCATTGGGGGGGGCAGACAATAGGTGATGGCCTAAAGCTCCTCCTCCGCTCCTCTGTTTAGGAAGGGTTTGACACAGATGTCTTCTCTCACACTTCTTTCAACGCAGTGATCCTCCCTGTACAGAATGTGGACAAGGTTGTCTTCAAAGGAATGTCCCCTCCTTTTTGAGATGCAAGACCTGCTGATTGTGGGTCCAAAGAAACTGCTCTCTGATGTTCAGGCTTGCTTGGTCTCTCCATTGTAGAGGGCTTTGCACTCCTTCTTGGGATTTGGACTTTGGGACAAAGCAGCTTTTCAAAGAAGACTTTTGGATGAATGGTCTTGAGCCAACACGAAGGGTCCAGTTGCTTTGATTTGTTGTGAATATTTTCACTGGCTTGGATATTTGACGAGCGACGCACGGAGCAAAAAGGCGAAAGCAAGCTGAGCGATATGAAGCCAGATGATACTGTACATATTATTAGCATCATAACATGTAGCATGACATTTTCTAAATGTTAACTAAAGCACAACCTTTGAAGTGTTGACTAAAAGAATCACTGTGTACTTTTGTAGCCACTTCTATGCTAACTTCTAGTTTTGAAAGGAATCTATATGTTTTCTATATGAACACAGCCAGCGTATATTGTAGTAAACGTACACTTTGCATCAATCCACTCTTCTCTTTCACTGGAATAACTACAGTGTGTTGTTCAAAAGGGTGCTATACCAGAAAATATCATAATGTATATTAGTTAGCTTAGACAATAGTAAATACAGTCGAACCTCAGTTTTTCTATTTTCCCCAGTTTCCATGTGATTCCTTTTATGGAAAGTTTATGCAACAAAGCACCCTACATGTTGCTGACTCCCTAACCGTGCATTTTTGTATCAAGTGTGACTGCTAAATAACCCGCCATGGGGCCAAAGGAAGGTGGGGGGTGGCAGACATTTGATGCAGGGTTTGAGAAAGACAATTGTATTTAATAATTCCATGTCAATCACCAGGATGTACAGGAAGTCTGCCTCAACAATAACCTCCATCCATTCCTCACTTATCATTATTTCACATTGTTTTCTGCATGTCAAATTACAATCATTCCGGATAAAATGTATTTTTCTTCTTATATTTGAGTGTACAGATGAATTGGATGTTCATGATTTCCTGTGAGAAAAATAGATTGGGTAAGGAAAACCGAGGTTCCTCTGAAATTTCTCGCAAATATTGAAGAAGAAAGCAAGGCTGACCAAGGGGGTATTCTGCGAAGCGAGTTTAGTGGGTTAGCGAGCTGTATTGAGTGGAAAGCCAGACTTGCGTGTTCAGCGAAGGTACTGTTGCTCTCTTTTAAAGCAGCTCTATCACCGTGGTAGCTTAAGCTAAGGTCATAGCCTGGTGAGACCAGGTTATGTCCAGGCTTTCATCTTAAAATGGGCAAGTAAAGTGCCACTGTTTCACTGTTTGGCTTATTCGGAGGGCCGCACAGTGGTCTAGTGGTTAGCACGTTGGCCAACACAGTAACAGCTTGGAGATCAGAAAAACATGGGTTCGATTTTCCCCTGGGCATTTCTGTGTGGAGTTTGCATGTTCTCCCCGTGTGCGCGTGGGTTTTCTCCGGGTACTCCGGCTTCCTCCCACATTCCAAAAACATGCAGGTGAGGTTAATTGGCGACTTGGCGGTATGAATGTGAGTGTGAATGGTTGTTTGTCTATATGTGCCCTCCGATTGGCTCGCGACCAGTCCAGGGTGTACCCCGGACTGTCAGCTGGGATAGGCTCCAGCATGCCCCCGCGACCATAATGAGGAAGAAGCGGTATAGAAAATGGATGGATGGACTAATTCGGAGATTTCGTCACCGTTTGTTGACAACCTACAAGGTTCCCGAGGGGACATCGAGAAAAAAGTTTTTAAAAGAGTATTCTCTGATGGTATTATCCATCTATAAGTGAGATAGATTTTCAGTGGAGGGAATATGCTAGATATGCTCACGCGAGCACCAGAAATAAAATGCAATATGAAATATTAACATTTATTGTTGGCAGATGTAAATGTCACAGGAGTCTTGCGTGAGTAGTCAGCCTGTTAGTCTTCTTATATTACAATATTTGCTGGAGGAATAAACACTCAGAGGAATCAATCAACTGCATTAAACCACTTATTATAAAAAGGAAACCCAACAAAAGTCGCCGCAAAACACTGCCATCTAGTGGTCACAACGAGCTACAGCAGATTAAAATATTTCATAAGCGAAAGTTGTTGCTCCACTGTATTTATTTTTTAACTGGATAAGTGTTAATATGTCAAAGTTGTGCAATGTTGAGCGTCGATCAATGAAAGGACTAGTAGGTCATAGCTTGTATAACAATCAGTGTTAATTTGCGCAATCACACGCTGCATTCTTGCATGCCAGCAGTTCTCCCTCACTGTATTGGCGGCGACTCATTTTTTAAAAAATACGCTGGGTGGTATGCTTCACTTTTCAGCAGAAGTAGAATAATATGACGTCAAACGCCCCCTCTCGTGTGAACGCGCACAAAGCCGAAAACCGGACTTGACGAAGTTGATAACCACCGTCGCGGGACCAATTAAGTCTGATTGCGGATGTTAGGTTTTGTCGAGTTGCATCTTGAGAACAAAGCCTGGGTTTGTGAGGCCACTTTTGCTGTATAACCCCAGAATATGTAAGAGAAGCATGATTGATGTGTTTTGGAACCGTAAGTGTGCTTAGCTTTCAAGTGAAATAAGCTGTCACTTGCACTTAAAGTCTTTACTGGACTTTCTAGCACATACTCAATAACATCATATCCCATAACCATATGTACCCGTGTACACCCGTATGTACCCATATGCACCCATATACACCCGTATGTACCCATATGCACCTGTATGTACCCATATGCACCCATATACACCCGTATGTACCCATATGCACCCGTATGTACCCGTATGCACCCATATACACCCGTATGCACCCATATGCACCCGTATATACCCATATACACCCGTATGTACCCATATGCACCCGTATGTACCCATATGCACCCGTATGCACCCAAATGTACCCATATACCCCGTATGTACACATACGCACCCATATACACCCGTATGTACCCATATGCACCCGTATGTACCCATATGCACCCATATACACCCATATGTACCCATATACACCCGTATGTACCCATATGCACCCGTATATACACATACGCACCCATATACAACCGTATGCACCCAAATGTACCCATATACACCCATATGTACCCATACGCACCCATATACACTCGTATGCACCCACATGTACCCATATACACCCATATGTACCCATACGCACCCATATACACTCGTATGCACCCAAATGTACCCATATACCCCGTATGTACACATACGCACCCATATACACCCGTATGTACCCATATGCACCCATATACACCCATATGTACCCATATACACCCGTATGTACCCATATGCACCCGTATATACACATACGCACCCATATACAACCGTATGTACCCATACGCACCCATATACACTCGTATGCACCCACATGTACCCATACGCACCCATATACACCCATATGTACTCATGGGCACCCATATACACCCATATGTAGTCATGGGCACCCATATGTACAGCATGTTGCATTCATCCCTCGTCTACAGCAAAAAATCCAGGTATATATTTGTTTATGACACATTCATATTTTTGGTCTAACCAAGCAAGTCATCCAAGTGGAGTCACTTGGTTCCAATAAACATTGAAAACATGAAAAATAGCTTGATAAATGTCCTCCCGAACATAAATCGTGTCTTTATGACATCTTGCTTGTGTTGACGTTCAACATTTGGAAAGAGTTTCTTTTGTCAAAGTGTATCCCGTACGTACTGTATATTCTGTTTGAAGCCTACTTGCTGTATATTTCTATATTAACAGATGCAATATTTCACTTTGAAAGCATGCAATAATACTTCACCATGTACACTAGATCTTGCTATTTTGCCTTTGTCATGTATGACATATGTTTCTTGGCATGTCACCGCAGAATGGACAGAAAAGCAACACAAGACGTACTGTATGTTATAATATCCACGTATGTTATGTTTTTTCTGTTTTGACCTCAGGGGTCCAGGCTGGGATCTTCCACTTTTCTTCCTGTTTGTTTTCTTTTACATTTCACCTACAGAACTCTTCACTTGCTTTGGTCGCTTTTCTTTTTCCCAGTACAAGCTCACATGTGTGACTCTATAGTTATTTTATGTTCATTTTATTTAATTAATTAATTTAATTACTATTGACGTAGTGTGTTAAACAGTAAAAGCACCCCAAAACACCTTGACTGTAAAACTCTCATGAAAAACTGTAGTCAAATAGTTATTATATATAATGACGTACCTTCAAAGGCATTACTATTTACTACTAACAAATAATGGACTATTTACTATGTATGTACACAAGAAATAATGCATCTCATTTAAAAAAAACAAACAAAACAAAACCTCAAGAAAGCTGAGGATCATTCATGATGGATGATTTGGAGGGAAAAGTCAGACCTGTGTTGGCCTTTCAAAGCCATGATGTGTGTCTTTGCAGCAGTTTACCACTTGATGGCACTGATGGCTTACCCTCCACACTCTCTTCGCAACTAAATGGCCGTCAATGCGTTGACTGATACGTGATGCATTTCCCCACCAATAGGAAGGTGGTGTCATTTTTCATTGCCTGTTTTATTTACCATCCAAAACCCATCTGCACTTTTTCATGTCTGCATGAATGCACAAGCTACTGTACGACATGAATATGCATAAAGTACTGTACAACCTAACATAAATATGACGTGCCAGCAGTTATATTCCTCCAATTTACATAACCTTACCAAAAGAGAAATAAGCCACGCCTCCATCGTGTGTTGTTTTGGCCTGAATAAATGTCACTAACGTCTTTTGGACATCATCGTGGAAAAGAATGTGCTCGAATGTGTTTGCAGCCCATCACCATTTGAAAAAAGTTGTGTTTTTCTGTGGCTGCGTCAGTCCTTTCCAGTGCGGAGCTACGGGATGGGCGTGGCCACCCCACTGGCCAGTTGGACATTTCAGAAATCAACTTACTGCCACGCCATGCGAGTAATGGTCTCACCTGGATCACCCCAGTGAAACATTTCACCTAATTTTGGAATTCAGATGTACTGTAATATACAGAACCTTGTAGTGCAGTAATATACGTACAGTAATCCCTCTTTTGTCGGGTTAATTGGTTCCAGACACAACCGTGATAAGTTAATGTCTGCAAAGTAGGATTCATTCTTCATAAATGGAATATTTGGGTAGTTTGGGCATAGAAAACCTGTTTACCACCTCCTAAATACACTTCTTAACATGATTACAGTCTACTAGACATGAAATAACACCCCAGGTCACTTTACACTCCTATTGCCCAATACGGTAGACATAAGAGACGCACGTCAACATTGGGAGAGGTCCTTGTTTTTGTTGGGTTTTTGTTTTTTTTTTTACCTCCGGGACTTCTTGTGGTGGCAAATGTCATGTAGCATTCTAAAATAGTGACACACAGTCAGCCGTTGTTTTCAAGAAGTGCTGAATTCCAAGACAGAACACAGTTGCGGTCGAACACTTTCTCCCACAACAACACTTCCTCCTTATCCACCAATAACAGCGTGCTGCGTTCAAGAACATCAGAATGTACAACATTAACAACAACAGGAAGTTCCAGTAACATTACTGCCATCTAGTGACCAGTATAGAATACTACATATCAAAGTGTCTTTCTGATGGTCTTACATTTGCATTTTAGTTCATTTAGTCATTTTTATGCTTGGAAATGCTTCGTTCTACCCAACATTTGCTGAAAAATGCGTATACATTTCTGACTAATAATAGGCCGTATTCAACAACCAAACATTATTCATTGACATATTTTTGGAAAAGCCGTGTTAGACTGAAGACGCGAAATTCTAACCGCAATGTGGCAAGGGACGGCTGTACTGATTTTGGGTTGGATATGCCGATATTGTTTATTGTTATTATTACGTTATGCACATGATATTATTATTATTATTGTGTATATCTGCTAGAGGCTGAAAGCTGAAATATTTCAACATATTTTCATGCTGGCAGAGGTGAGGAAGATTTGGCCTCCTGTTTTACTTTCATTTTTAGGAGCATGAATTAGATTAAACATTTGTTACATGATTTCAAAGCACTCCGAATAAATATCTGACATTTTCTATGCAATGGCGCTTGTATCACCTTCAACTGTAATGCTGCCAAATGACCCATAGGTGAAGCTGCTTGACGTAAGGAAAAAGACAAAAACAAAAAACACGCCATCACTTCTTCAATGGAACTACGACAGTACTGTATTGCTCATCTAGACGGAAAAAATATCCAACGCAATTAGTTTTCATATGTTTTCCAGATATACACATTACAATGACCATAAGCATTTCATGTGTTTAGTCAAAATTATTAAACGTTTACCACTCAAACCGTTCAGAATGTATTCTGATTATCATCATCACAATTCATAAAAATAAACAAAGACGACTGCACTTCTTCTTGGTTGTTGAAATATCGACTGAAAACCAAGCAGCGACAACAACAACAAAGTTAAAATACGATGTTTCTAACATATGTGGACGCGTGTGAGTAATGTTAGACACTAAATAAAACATTTTGTCACAAATGATGCATGTTGAATGGTGACATTTCGAATAATAAACGTGTTGGTATCACTGATCTGTACAAATAAATCTGGATAGACCACTGGTCAATGACTTGTGAAGCCACGCGGCCGCCATATTACCACTCACAAGAAACACTTCTCGGACAATGACTTATGTGAGAACTTGTGAGTTGTTAAGTGTGTTGCTAGTTTGTTACCCACTCACACTAAATGCAAGGTTAGTCTTCAGACTAACCTCGCACAACAGGTGTGCTTGAGCTTAGTCATAAGGACTCGGGTATGATCATTTTTAAACATTCTGTCGATATCATACCATACCTGAGTCATAACAGCTTTACATAGGGGGCCGTGGGGGATATGTAAACAAACAACCGCCACTAGACTACTAAATCATTTGCGGTTGCTTGCAAATTTAAAAAAATACTCTTTTTTTGTTTACCCGAATTTCAAATGAACCCCCATATGGAGACAATGTTTATATATTATTACATATTATATTACATATTATTCCTGTGGTTTTTGTTCAAATATATTTCCATATCAGAAAAGAGGTTATTTCTATTTCATAACACAAACAAAAAAAATCAGCAAAATGTTAAATGATTTTAAAACTTGTCCAAAATCACTCTCTTTTATGATTCAGATTTTGTACGGACGAGAGCATAGTGAATTGTATGAAAGTAAGAAAAAAAGTAAAGGATCATGACCATGGATTTTAGTGGAAAAAAGGGATGGGATTTGCAGTTAAAATGAAAATCTCTTTCTAGAGGAGTAAAACTATGCATGCAGGGTGCACAGTAGAATTTTGTCCCAAAGGCAATGAGAATTGGAAAGGGAAAAGTACATTTAATATAGCCAAAAGATAGAGAATAACGTATCAAATGGTTTTTAAGGGACGAAGGTTGCGTTACTTGAAGGAATGGGAGAATCTACCCGCTTTTTAATTTAAAATATAGATGTTCTGCGAGCCTCTTCATCTACTTTGTACACTATGTACGCTGTGCCAATGTAGTCTGCTACGTACGAGATGTGAGTGGTTAGATGGCCTCTCTGTGGCTTCAGCGGCTTGCACGGGCGAGTGTGACGTATGGTGTATCCAGACTTACATATTAGTACAGATCAGTGGTTGGTATGGATCGCTGTGTTCCGAATGCAACATCCGTCTGATCTCAATGATTGACATGTCGTTACAAAGCAGATCCCGCCTCTACATGTCAAATTGGCCAATAGATTTATCAGATATTTTACCGAAAACTGTCTCGACAGGAAGTTGGGTTTTAAAGGGCCCTCTTTGGGCACACGTCATTGTTTGTGGTGGGAAATATTTAATTGTAACACCAAACAATGACCTGACGTTCATTGATTTATATGAAACAAAGTTATGATGAGAAAGCAGCAGCGGTGAGACAAGATTCATCATCATTAACGCTCGTTTTTATACTGATTTGTCTTCATGTCGAGTGAGGAATAATACTTAATTGGAGGGGTCGTTCACGGCGGTTTCGAGTCTAGCTCGGTGAAGTTTGTGATGTAAATCCTCTTTATGGATTTATGAATGACATTTGATGGTCTCACAGTGTTTGCTCGTTTTGGACATTGGCCAATTGAAGTGATTGTGGTTTCAATGTGACTAAAATTGCTTTTGCTGAGCTTTTAGCTGACATTTGTTGCGTGACGTAGGCGTACAGCCGTTTTGGGCTCAAGAGTAGGGTGAGTTAATTGCCAAATTGTCAATCATCCGAATCTGACATATAATACGTGAACTGAAAAACATAAATATGATGTTACTGGAAACCTGGTTTAAAAAAGCATATTGATTCAAAATGTATTGTCATATGCACAGTAAAACAGGTAGTTCTTCTATGCAATGAAATTCTTATTCTGTTCATTCTCCCAAGAAAAGAAAGAAAAAAGAAAACACAAGAAAATGAATAAGAACATAAGAAACATAAATACCATAAAATTTATCAACAACAACAGAAGAGACATTAATACAAATAAATAAATAAATCAATAAATAAATAAAGTGCTATGAGTGTGTGTTGCGTGCGGCGTGTGTGAGTGCTTCGTTGAGAAGCCTGATGGCCTGTGGGTAAAAGCTGTTTGCCAGCCTTGTGGTCCTGGACTTCAAACTCCTGTAGCGTCTGCCTGACGGTAGGAGTGTGAATAATGAGTGTTGTGGATGTGTGCTGTCCTTGATGAGGTTGTGTGTTCTTCGTAGGACTCTAGTTTTATAAATGTCTTGCAGTGAGGGGAGGGCTGCCCCAACAATGTTCTGTGAGGTCTTGATCACCCGCTGGAGTGCCTTCCTATTCCTCCACCTCAGTCTCATCAATAAACAGGGGTCTATGCGGCTCCTTTTCCCTTGTTCTTGGGTCGATGATCATCTCTTTAGTCTTATCTGTATTGAGAAGGAGATTGTTATCATGAATGAATGCTGTTGGTTTGCAACAAACATACTTTTGCAGAGAATATAATATTTGCCATGCAGTGTAATTAATGTTAAAGTTAAAGCAAATAATATTTTTATTTCTTATTATAATATTTCATGATTTAATGTGATTTGTTTAGTTTTTTTGGTGTCTTGCATCAACGTGATGAAAGTGAAACTGAATTTTGTGACATTAGTGTAATTTCAAATTTGGGAGGTTGGGTTGAAAAATAACATGAAAAGCAATCAATTTTTTTTTAAATCATGTGTAAGCCAAGTATTTGATTAAATGAATTTTGACTTGAGGATAAAACAATGAGAAACTGTGCTTGTGGGTTAGTTGTGTCATTAGAATGGAACACTTCTCTTGCTGTCGGTATTTTCTTACACAAGTTGCCATAGCAACAGTCTCCTGGCTCAGTGAGAGAGCAGCTGTCTTCCAAATAATTAGTTCAAGAAACTTGCCTTCAGAGCGCAGAATGCATTTTTTGTTGTGTTGTTGTTATTTTGCCTGTGCTAAAAGAAACGTTTTTAGGAGGAAATGTACAATGACTGCCATTCATTGCAATAATAATAAATAATGCATTTCACATGAAATAGTCATCTTTTTATCACAACACGATAGTATTTAGTCTCTGTATAGATGGACTGCATTGAATGATTGAAAGGATCAAAGCCTTACGTCAAAGAGCCTTTTAAAGCAATGTTTTCTAGTCAAGTAAAAAGGATGCCAGCAGAGGGAAGCGTTTTCCTTCCAGTGCACACTCCTCTGTCATTTACTTCTTTCTTTTTGTTGTGCTGTGTGATTCAACATAGTGAAATAGGGTGCATTTTCATGGCATGTTGATCAGCATACAAACCATATATACGGTATATGTCTACGTAGAGTATATACACTATATACAGGGGCTAAAATACATCTTTCATTTTGTAAAAATGATGGAGGGTTTATGTGTGAGGGAGTAAACTTGCATTTTGTGCTTACGAAACGGGTTAATGGGTTTATGAAGCGGAGCCCAACTCATGGAACATTTTAAAGATTGTTCCATCTAATCCATAATGATAAAAAGATGCAGGAGCAGATTGAAAATGATGATGCTATTGTGCGTGGTGCATGTGAAGTGTTGTATTTATAATTTTACTGGGTCAGCTGCTTGAGCAGTTTCCATGGAAACAGGAGTCCCTGCTTTCTGCATGGGGCTGCTGTGGAGAACACGATGATGATGATGATGATGACTTGTACAACATGGATGCCTCTCATTTCAACTTATTTAATTAATTTCCATGTGCAAACAGGAATGATCATTATCAATCTATAACATACAACATGATCATATACTGTACTTTTTTCACTCTTGCACTGGTAAATGACCACTGGGGGAACATTAGCAAACACCTTTATGTCAGCAAATAAAAGCTTCATTGCTCATTTGTCAGATTGGCAACATTTTATGAATATTGTTAATATTTTGCAGATGGCATAACAATAATTGACTGTGTTTCCATGCCCATGATATTCATCTTGCTAGTGTCTTGAAATCAAGCAATAAGAATGTTGTGTTTACGTGTTCATCAGCATATTTCCAATATTGATGCTCATACTGTTATGACATTAAAAACAAACATATTGTTTTGTTACAGCAAAAAGACAAAATGCTTGTCTTTGTTTTACATATTGCAGATGCAGGCACATGCCAAACAACTTTTTAATAATCACCCAAATTGAGACATGTCTTTGGAAAAACATGTACTCTATCAGGATGAATACAGGAATATCTTGTGTATGGAAACATAACTCCTTTACTGTCCTCTCATGCTGTATATGATATAAAATATATGAGAAGGCATGATTGTGAGGCTAGGCAGCTTGATAGACGTCCTCCTCCATAGACCGGCTGCTGTAAATGTGAGTGGGTGATGTTGCCATGGCAACACAAATCCATCATCTGTGTCAAAGCAGCTTTTCAAAAGCAGTACACAATCTAACAATATTTATCATGACAACCAAGGCCCACTCACACTCCACCAACAACATTGTACATTTTTTAGGGTATACGTGTATCATAGGAGTATCATAGGATGGGGTATAAGTGTATGATAGTATGAGGTATAAGACTATCATAGGATGGGGTATAAGTGTATCATAGGATGGGGTATAAGTGTATCATAGGATGGGGTATAAGAGAATGATAGGATGGGGTATAAGAGTATGATAGGATGGGGTATAAGTGTATGATAGGATGGGGTATAAGAGTATGATAGGATGGGGTATAAGTGTATGACAGGATGGGGTATAAGTGTATGACAGGATGGGGTATAAGTGTATGATAGGATGGGGTATAAGTGTATGATAGGATGGGGTATAAGTGTATCATGGGATGGGGTATAAGTGTATGATAGGATGGGGTATAAGTGTATGATAGGATGGGGTATAAGTGGATCATAGGATGAGGTATAAGTGTATGATAGGATGGGATATAAGAGTATGATAGGATGGGGTATAAGTGGATCATAGGATGGGGTATAAGTGTATGATAGGATGGGGTATAAGTGGATCATAGGATGAGGTATAAGTGTATGATAGGATGGGGTATAAGTGTATGATAGGATGGGGTATAAGTGTATGATAGGATGGGGTATAAGTGGATCATAGGATGAGGTATAAGTGTATGATAGGATGGGGTATAAGTGGATCATAGGATGAGGTATAAGTGTATGATAGGATGGGGTATAAGTGTATCATAGGATGAGGTATAAGTGTATGATAGGATGGGGTAGTGGTAGATACACCTGACCTCTGCGTGTGACTGGTAGAGAGAGAGGAGGAGTGGTTGGGAAAGAGAGTGTTGGACAGAGAGAGAGAGCGAGAGAGGTGAATAGAGTGTTGGAGAGAAGGAGAGAGAGAGAGAGAGAGACAGCTAGAGGTGTTTTATGTAGTGTGTTGTAAGAGTGTTGTGCAGTGTGTAGGGTGCAGGCATAGAGTACAGTGTGTGTGTGTGCGCGTGTTGTGTCATGTTGTGTATAGTGTTCATGTTGGATATTGTGTAAGAGTTCTTGGTGATCTGCTGTCGTCCAATCGAAAGGCTTGGTAAGTCATTACTATTCTACGTCTAACTGCATGATGTCTATACAGTACACTCATAATGTACACGTACACGTACATGTACATGTACATGTACGTCACATCTTACATCTTACACAAACATGTTCCAATCTGCCATCAATGAGGTCAGGGGTGTCCAATGTGTGGCCCGGGGGCCATTTGTGAGCCACAGTTAGATTGGTATTGGGTGTAAGATCAAACATTGGAATCCAAGGTGACACTTTCAGTATCCTAAAATGTCTTCTATTCAACATTTTCTATGTGTCCTGTACAGCTTTATACTTCATGTGAACTCATCAAGTCCCTAAGTGACATATAGGGAACATTTAGGAATGCTTGTCATGTGACTGTCATGTAACTATCCCAGGATATGGCCTCTCCAAAATGCTGATTTTAAATCCATGTAACAACTGTAATGCTTGAATAGGGTGTCAGATATTACAATTGAATTCTTCTTGCTGTATTTCTTCATGGAAAAGAAGCTAGGAAATCACACAAAGATTTTAGATCAAGTGTGACCTCCGGAATGAGGAGGAATTCCCAGGAAGATGTGAAGAAAAAGGGAAGCAGTCCAAGGCAGTGTTTGGATGTCTTTTGTGTGGAGGACAGGTCAGACAACGATGAAGCTAACAAACACGTCTTGGAAAACCACGTCGCTCGAGACTTGACGAGTGCTTTTCACTTCATCTGTGAGCAGTTAATCCATCCCAGATCAGATTAAGGAGGGAAAGCGGGGATTACACACAAGGAAGCAGACAAGGAAGTCTTTGGGTCATGTGACATGGATTGTCTGCTAGGGATCACGGACAGTTGGGGTGTCTCGATACAGTTTTTTCACTTCAATACGATACCAATGTGATACCTGATATCAGCGGGAATCCTATGTACTCTGATGAGTTACTGTGTGGAATGATACAAAAGGCTTCATCAAGTGATATTAGTCAAAATGACAAGAATAGTCAGCAACAGTAAGTATGAGAAATGTACTTCTTCATGCATGTGGGGTATACATGCTTATCTATACTGCACATGCATGTGGAGTATACATGCTTATCTATACTGCACATGCATGTGGGGTATACATGCTTATCTATACTACACATGCATGCGGGGTATACATGCTTATCTATACTGCACATGCATGTGGGGTATACATGCTTATCTATACTGCACATGCATGTGGGGTATACATGCTTATCTATACTACACATGCATGCGGGGTATACATGCTTATCTATACTGCACATGCATGTGGGGTATACATGCTTATCTATACTACACATGCATGCGGGGTATACATGCTTATCTATACTGCACATGCATGTGGGGTATACATGCTTATCTATACTGCACATGCATGTGGGGTATACATGCTTATCTATACATCACATGCATGTGGGGTATAAATGCTTATCTATACTACACATGCATGTGGGGTATACATGCTTATCTATACTGCACATGCATGTGGGGTATACATGCTTATCTATACTGCACATGCATGTGGGGTATACATGCTTATCTATACTATACATGCATGCGGGGTATACATGCTTATCTATACTACACATGCATGTGGGGTATAAATGCTTATCTATACTGCACATGCATGTGGGGTATACATGCTTATCTATACTGCACATGCATGTGGGGTATACATGCTTATCTATACTATACATGCATGCGGGGTATACATGCTTATCTATACTGCACATGCATTTGGGGTATACATGCTTATCTATCTATCTATAGTGGTGGTTGGGTATCATGTACTGAGGATCCAGATGCTGAATGAAGCATTGAAAGCCAACATCCAGTAAGTCGCCATCCACAGCCGCTGACTCTTTTGTCTTCAAGGTAAAGACTTGTTGCCATCCGGTGGGAGTTTATCACGCTTTGCAAATGTTTGGGACAGTGTAGGATCTTTGAGGGAGTGTTGATCTTGTGAAAATCCTCACGCTATTTTTTGTGATGCTGCTTCAAATGTGAAATGAGCTTGATGGTATTAAACCTCCCCGCTTCTGTGCCACCACAGGAAACTTTTGTATGACAAGTTGAATAATCAGCTGCAATGGCTTGGATGAAAATTACTAGCACACGTCAGTGCTACTCCTTGCTACTTCGTTAGCACATTAGCACATGCTGTTGTTGTGATCACATTGGTTCTATCTGGTGCATGCTGGAGTGGAGCCTGGAATCAACTGCTTGTATCGGAGTGCCAGTATCAAAGATTTTAGATGCAGGACGATCTTTTATTTGCCGATATTGGGCCGATATCTATCTACTATAAAGATATCTCCATTTTGGACTGGGACACCCTTAACAGTAAGCAAGGAATACATGTGAGTTTGAGTATGACTGATTTAGATTTAGTCTTCCATGGTGTCATTGTCAGTGTAGACCAAGCAGGAGCTATGTGTGCTATTTTTAGCATGAAGGATCCAACTGCCGTGGTGTGAACAGGTGGACAGCAAACCAGCAACGTGACCTTTACTTGCCAACTGCCTTTCATTCTTGCAAACCATCTAGCGAGCCGCTTCCTATCCATACATCCATATCTGGGCTCCAAAGCCGACTTACCTGGGGGCTGCTGGAGCTGGAGTCTGAGTGAGGCTTCAGCATCATCTTTCCATCAAGTCATTATCTTGTCAACAAACACCACCAAAAACCGTCATGAGCATGAGCTATGGCACAAGTCATTCAAAAAATGTTAAACGTAAATCTATATACAGTATCTCTATGGCGTCCTTGAGTTTTACAGCAGATGGTCAGAGGCACCAGTTTGCTTTAAGGAGGTTGTTTTTTGTTTGGGTAAGCAGAAGCACTTGAGCTTGCTTAAAGGAAGTTGTTCTTTATTTGGGTCAGCAGAAGCCAAAACCAAACTTGCAATGAGCTCGTCTTCACATAAGAAACAGCAGGAGGTCATTACTCAACATAACAACCTGACTAACAATGTCATTAAACAAATAACGCAATCACCATCACACAGCAACTTCAACACACACACAGGACAACAACCACTACAACTACTAGTACCACTGCAGGATAATGAACAAGTAGTGTATTTTTCAGACTATAAGTCAAAAATAGTCATTTTCTGGGTGTATGACTGACTTAGAAGCCCATGTGTTTGGACACGATATCATCAATGAAGCACAATCATCATAACCATCATAAAGATGCGTATGAAAATGATGTCAGCGTGTGAAAGGTGATGATGATCCAGCAGATGCTAAAGGAACAACTCAACATGCTAGCTTAACTTGGCCAGCTCGGGAGACGTCACTCCAATTACTTTCTTCACATTCGTCTCTGTAAGTTTGACTTGTGAGATCACTACATACATGACATACATACTGTACCGTACATCCAGTACGTTCTCTAACATAAATGTGATGATGGACTGACTTGGCAACATGTTCCATTGTTGGTGATACATTATGTGTTTCATGAACATCTTTACCCCTTTCATAACATTAGCTTCCTTCATCTCTTCTTTCTCTCCAGGATGTAATAGTTATTGTTACTGAGATTGTTATGGATAGTTATTGTAATGGTTTAATTCATCCTGAACATGCATACGAGTCAAACTGGAGCACATTACATAGTACAATTCACAATTTTGCATGTTCAAAATTTTTTGATGCAGACTTCTTGTACATTCTGGTGAGATTGAATTCAAAAGTGTTTACACTTACAACTTTCTTTGGCCCCATGGTGGGTTATTTAGCCGCCGTACTAATCCAAAAAAAATCACACTAATACAAACATGCACGTACGGTGAATCATGTGATGCAGTAGAGGACAAATGGACTTGTTTTTTACACACAATAGTGTAGGATAACACAAGACAGTGTATGAAAATGCTGCCATTGGTTGGTGACCAGTACAGGGTGTACCCCGCCTCTCGCCCAAAGTCAGCTGGGATAGGCTCCAGCATACCCCTGCGACCCTAATAGAAATAGAAAATGGATGAAAATGTTCGTGAAAATGTTTGACTGAATGTTTCCTGGTTTATGGTGATGGGGGTGTGATGCTCATGGTATATATTGGATGGTGATGTTGCAATGGTTATTCTGTTTGAGATGATTTCTTCCATTGGAAATCTGATCTAAATGTATCTTGCAGATATTACTGTTCGGAAGCCCATCATGGAAGAAGCCGACCTGCTGAAGGAACGCCTCCAGGCGATCACGGTATGCACATCCTGCTGAGTCAGGACATCTTTGTAGCGCTGTCACGGTGCAGTATGGACAATGAGGAATCAAAATGAAGTACACGTGCGTGGACATTCCAAGAGAGCTGGTGGACGTGCACAGCTTCTATCGAACTGCAGGGTACTTTCTACACCAAATGCATCATCAGTCAGCCAACCAATTACTGTTTGAAGCAAGAACCGGGGGACAGACCCTTTCCAAACACTATCTTTGAAAGCAGCTTTTTAAAACACATGGAAGTGAACGATGTGATGATGTTGAACACAGTTAAAATATGCCATCAGAAACCAGAGAAAACATCTTTTATTGGTTAGAAAGGAAATGTTGGAAAATACCAAAACCTCACATTAAATGTCATCAAGCATCAACCATACTTGGACATGCGGACGATACCGATATCTGCTGTATCGGCATAAGTATTACAGGATCACATGACCATGCAGGACAGGAAGACCCATCCACACCACACACCATTGGATTAGAGATTGAGAACAACAAAAGAAAGGACATTTTTCTTCTATATGAGAAACAACTGCTTTTACTACAAGGATGGATTACAATAACATCAAGCAAGATTTCAGACAATTCAATGAACCCTTCAAAGTAATTTCAATCTCCAAAACGTGGATTAATGTTGGGGAAAGACATGGATGTTGATGGATATGACGTGAACTTCATGAATGGAGGGAAGGTGTAATTCTATATTAATCTACAAACCTTAACTCTACCCAAACACATTCTCACATATCCTGATTGTTGTCATTGTTGAATACAGGAAGTGAACAAATGTATGAGCAATTGATGGGGTAGGATTACTGTAAATAAGCTCTGCTTCTTCCTACTCCTTTTCGGACATGTGGAATTGTGAATTGTATTCCAATGTACGCATGTTCCAAATAAATCAAACCAAACCAAGCCAATGTCAGACTGGTCTAGAAATACCAGCAGACGTAATTAAAGAGATCTCGTTTCACTGGCGCTTATAGTGCCACACTGATCCAGGATCTGAGAGCTAATTTCAGGCTACGTTATCCCGCCAACACACTAATCAGTACACACACTAAAACTGCCTTTCTGTGTCTAAACTACACCACTGAGGACATCTGAGGACAGGGAAAAACATGCTGAAGGTAGAAGTGGGTGGGGTCAAAGTGGCTTCTCCTTACTTTTAGGTGATTGACAAGGACTGATCAGTCCTTTTCAAGGTCGTAGAGTAAGGACAAAAACAGAACTTGTTCAAACATGTCTGACTTTTCTCCACAGGATAAAAGGAGAATCCAGGAAGACATTGTCAAGAAAAGAAGACAGATAGAGGAGGATAAACTCAAACTCCAGTACATAAAGGTAACCTTTAAAAATGCAAAATATACAATATAGCACTACATATTTGTCTTTATCCATCCATCCATCCATTTTCTATACCGCTTCATCCTCATTAGGGTCGCGGGGGCATGCTGGAGCCTATCCCAGCTGACTTCGGGCGACAGGCGGGGTACACCCTGGACTGGTCGCCAGCCAATCGCAGGGCATTTGTCTTTATTATTTAAATAATGTAATTATACATTATAGCACCACATAACAAACAATGCAAGACCAGCTGTGATGTGTTGAAACATATTATACATGTATTTTCTATCGTTTCGAACATTTCCTTAAGTAATAAGGGTTGAATGTGCACATTTCCTGATGAAATAGAACAGGGCAGGAAGCTAAGATGAGGCTACCACCAGCATCTCATCTCTGAAGTGTGCGGCCAAGCCTACCGTCTTGAGCGCACTGCGCTGAGTGCACTTAAAGGCAGATGGTTTGTGTTAGTCAGCATGGAGCCAACAATAATATAATGTTACAAAAACATCTCTTATACAGCATGTGTTTCTACAGGCCGTGTAATGTATGCCATGGAAGTATTCTTGCTAATCCCACCAAAAAATACAAAGACATGTCATACGTGGAGGCACGTGCAGCACCTGAAGCGGCGGGGGCATGTGTGAGCTGCAAGGTGCTTGTCCCTGTCGTCCTTCCATAGAGAGGAAAAGACATTTTTTTGACAGCAGCAGCACCAGCTGGAGCAGCTGCATTTTCCATCCAGCGTTTCAGGTTCATCTCTTCAGCATTCACAAGCTATTTGTAAACAGACCGTCTTCTCTAGTTGCTCTTCTTATCTAATCAGACGATATGATGCAACGCAGTACAATATACTGCTTTTTCTATAGTCGTCATAGTAAGCAAGAACGCTGTCAAAGTAATGCAAATTGTGGTTAATGTCACTGTTTTATTCACATGTCGTTAATGCCTGTATGCCTTGTAGTTTGGGCAAACAGGAAGTAATGCCGTTGAAACATGCGTGAAGATGTTGAAAGATGCCAATATGTTCCAGACAAGTCGCATCAGTCAAAAAATGCGTCATGAAGAGGAAAAAAAAAGTCACACTGGACTATAAGTGGCATTTATTTAGAACAGGGGTCACCAACGTTTTTCCTTGTGAGAGCTACTTTTACAAAATGAAAATGGCCAAGAGCTACTCATTTCTTAACATTTATTTTCAGAGCTTATTTTAAACCCAAACAAAGCGAATACGCTTGTTTTACCAGAACATGAACAAAATGCTGGTGTCCACAACTCATATTTTTCATTTCAGAATGCATTTCTTTCTACTGTTCTATCATTAACTGAAAACCTGAATGAAAAGCAGGCTTGTGGGCACCTCATGTGCTCGTGGGGGGCTACCTGGTGCCTGCGGGCACCACATTGGCGACCCCTGATTTAGAAACATATTTGACAAAATTCAAGAGCAAGAAAAAACATTTCATGTGTCAAGGCAAGTTATTCAAGTACACAATAGCACACACAACAACAGGCTGAGTAGATGTCTGCTATGTTCAGCTAACACAATAGCATCAAAAACACACCTTGCCGGGGAGGCTGGATAGGCTACATCAACATAATAAGCATGTTAGCACTAAGCAAGTTCACCAAACTCTCGATCTCATTCCACGTCACTGTTGTTTTCATAAGTCTACAGCGTCCACTGGTGGCTGTCCACGCTAATGTTCACTCATGTTAGTCACTGTGAATGAACATTTAACGACATGTTCAGTAATATACAAACATAATTTGGATATATTGGAAAATATGGGAGTTGTACCAACAGGGCAACACAAAATGCTTTTCTAAGCAAGCATTGAGCACCATTTGAAATGCAAAAACAGTTGGACTAATACACCTGAAAAGTATAAACATGTATTACTTAATGTCTTTCCATATACAGTAGCTCACTTACCCACTACTTTTGTGTTCGTACAAGTCAGCAGCCCATCTGCTTCCTCTGACTTGTGCCACTTTGGCGTCATCTGCTGGACATAAACACCATTGCAGCCTGCCAGGAATGACACCCAACTACAAGAAAGAAGCTCTCAACTTATTGTGTTGCTAAAAGACTTGTACTTTCCAAAAGGGACAGGACTCATTGGGGTGTTTTATGGGCACATGGCAGACACATTGGATGCAAACTTCATTTTTGTAGGAT